>NW_013669541.1:55415-61340 GCF_000517525.1 Limulus polyphemus | reverse complement strand
TTATATCCTACGCTATCTAACAAAAAAAGGTGTTGTTATATCCTACGCTACCTAGCTGAAAGGTGTTTTTATATCCTACGCTATCTAACAAAAAAAGGTGTTGTTATATCCTACGCTACCTAGTAGAAAGGTGTTGTTATATGTAAAATATACAAAATGTTTATTTTAAACAAACATACGTACTTGAACTGATTGTGCTTGAATATCATATTTACTGTTAACAGTTACACATTACTGTACATGTTTGATGTCGTATGTTATTAACATTTATGTAATAGAATATTGCTATCACATTAAAACTGTTGACAGTTTAATAGCAAATATAAGTATTTCTAACTTAGATGTTGGATATTTTATAAAACAATTTTAACCAGTGAAAACTAGTATATTAAATGTTTCCTGCTACAACTAAGCTACTGAAATATTACATTTTAATAGTAACTACATAGTAAGTGTTTCATATGAAGTTCTAAAAAACTTTATAAGTTATTTTATTATTACATGCTGTTCTCCTTGATCGAGACGACGACTAAACTTTTATTGAAATTGCTTTTAAATTTGAGCAATAAAATGCTTGGATACAACGATCATGTTATTTCTATAGTAAACTTTCCACGTGCAACATGACCGGGAAACAACAAGAATGTATTGAGAGTCGTATGTTGTTTACAAAATTGAATTCAATTTAGGACATTTCTCCTCCAAGTCTGTAAGTACAAAGTGAAACGTTTCGATATTATGTTGTTCGGGAAGAAAAAGAAAAACGTTTTTTTTTTCTCTCCTCCTTTCTAGATTTAGCTACACGTTCTAAAGAAAAAGGAGCAAAAAGATGGAGCAACACGTGCGTGTTGAGATGCACTTGCCGAAAGTCTTTCGTTTCCTGTACATGATAGTGTATCAAAGAATACCTGCGACTTGATTTAAAAACAAAAAACAACCAAAACTGTTTTGAAAATAGTACTTCAATAAAGCAACCAGAAATAGTGTAAGTTACTTTAATTACATTAAACGTCATTTTTATCATTCTAAACAACACTTTTCACTAATTGTTAACGTATTCTGTCGATTGATGCCATGGCCTGGTGGTTAGGGCGATCGACTCGCGGGTCGCAGGTTCGAAACCCGTAATTTAAAATGCTCTTCCTTTTGCTTCCGTGAGGGCTTTATAATGTGATGGTCAATCTTGCTAATCGTTGGCGAAGATTAGCTATCTTCCGTCTAGTAGTTTTCGCGAAATTTAACAAACTAACAATATTGAATAAATAGAATTGTTTAAAGAGCTCTATTTGTTCAATTATGTATCAGCTGCCCAGTGTCGGCTAACAATACGAAGAATTAAATTATGGCGAAATACTACAAGTTCTTCAAATACCTATAGAACGATAGGTTTCTTTTTTGTGAGTGTAAAACACTTAAATATACCAGTTCGAAACTAACAATAAATTTATTCGTTTAATTTCTGCTTCTGTAAACAAATTGAAAGTCTGCAAACTGTACTAATCCAATGAAACTGAATAGTCATTTTTGTTGTAACTTCAACAATACTGCCCTACAGTTTGTTGAACAATATTGCCCTACAGTTTGCTCAACAATACTACCCTACAGTTTGTTCAACAATACTACCCTACAGTTTGTTCAACAATACTACCCTTGAGCCATATAAATGCCAAGATGTAATCATTTCATGCTTAGCATGCAATATAACTGGTAAGAGCAACGTCTACTTAGGACTTTTCAAGGGACATGATTGTTAGTGTCTATCTATCTTAAACGTCCTTAACAGTCTCTAGCAGAATCTTTCCTAGGCTACAAAATATTAGTAATACACAGTCTCTAGCGGTCTACTTCCTTTTCAAAAAACAAAACGAATATTTTAATATAGCTATCACTCTACTTTTGCCCATAACGCAATGTCTTGTTTGTGTATTTGTGACCATACTTCTTAATAAGTGTTTTAAATTTTACTTACTCTGGTTTGTTTAGTCATTCACTTTTTTACTTTATTCACGTTATCTCCAGATATTTATTTCAGTCTTCAACACTTCACTTTATCATAAAGCAATGTTGAATCTGGTTTATGGAATAACCCTCTAGCGATTGTTTTCTCAACTACTCAACTTTACCATGTTGAATATTACCAGCAATACCTCGTCTCGAGGACAAGAACATCTGTAGATGTTGGTCTTAAAATACTAAACTGGAAAATAACTGATAGAAGGTTATATTTAAATTGGAATAAGTGAAAGTTCCAAGAAAATTTATGTTACATTTACTTGGAATCAGGAATACGAATTAGTTATGTTACATTTACTTGGAATCAGGAATACGAATTAGTTATGTTACATTTACTTGGAATCAGGAATACGAATTAGTTATGTTACATTTACTTGAAATCAGGAATACGAATTAGTTATGTTACATTTACTTGAAATCAGGAATACGAATTAGTTATGTTACATTTACTTGGAATTAGGAATACGAATTAGTTATGTTACATTTACTTGGAATTAGGAATACGAATTAGTTACGTTACATTTACTTGGAATCAGGAATACGAATTAGTTATGTTACATTTACTTGGAATCAAGAATACGAATTAGTTATGTTACATTTACTTGGAATCAGGAATACGAATTAGTTATGTTACATTTACTTGGAATCAGGAATACGAATTAGTTATGTTACATTTACTTGGAATTAGGAGTACGAATTAGTTATGTTACATTTACTTGAAATGAAGAATACGAATTAGTTATGTTACATTTACTTGAAATGAAGAATACGAATTAGTTATGTTACATTTACTTGAAATCAAGAATACGAATTAGTTATGTTACATTTACTTGGAATCAGGAATACGAATTCGTTACTTGATCAATTAAAGCTATTGTTTGTTTGTTTCAGAATTTTTCCGCAAAGATATACAAAAGGCTGTCTGCACATAATTAATTTTGAAGTGACAGATTATAAGAAAGGCAACTAATCATCCGCACCCACCGCCAACTCTTAGACTACCCTCGTCTGATTGTTCACTCTTATATAGCTCATCCACGGCATCAAGGTACGGAGCAAGCTTTTGCGGTAATGGGACGCAAACCTTGAACCGTCGGATTCACAGTTCGAGCACCATAACAACGGCCATTCCTGGTCTCAACTAAAGAGATCATTTTTAAAAAGCAGGAGTTAGACATTCTAAGTAAGTTTTAAAAAATAACCTTAATATATTTTATTGTTTTAACAAGAACTTTTTTGCTCTCCCCAGTGGCTCAGTAGTAATTGCAGGCTTACTACTCTATAAATAGGGTTTCGATACTCGAGGTGGACACAGCATAGATAACATATTCTGTAACTTTGTGCTTAACAACCAACCAACTATTTTCCTTCCAAGCATGTATGTAGCCCCCCAATGACACAGCGGTATGTCTGCGGACTTATGTCGCTATAAACCGGGTTTCGATACCTGCGATGGGCAGAGCACAAATAGCCCATTGTGTAGCATTGTGCTTAACTTCTAAACAAACAAACATCCAAGCATGTAGCCCCCTAATGACACAGCGGTATGTCTGCGGACTTATGTCGCTATAAACCGGGTTTCGATACCTGTGATGGGCAGAGCACAGATAGCCCATTGTGTAGCATTGTGCTTAACTTCAAAACAAACAAACATCCAAGCATGTAGCCCCCTAATGACACAGCGGTATGTCTGCGGACTTATGTCGCTATAAACCGGGTTTCGATACCTGCGATGGGCAGAGCACAGATAGCCCATTGTGCTTAACTTCAAAACAAACAAACATCCAAGCATGTATACAAATATAGGTCCATGTGAAATTTATAGCCACATTGAAACCACGAGGACAAATTCGATCATAAATCACAGGAACTTATACAAACGCAGGAGCATTTCAAAGACTCCAATCATAAATCACAGGAACTTATACAAACGCAGGAGAATTTCAAAAGACTCCACCAGCGCCATACTTTTATAATGCTTCCTATAACTTTCAATATTTTAGTAGGATGTGCGTTAACACTTCTTGTAAACCTTTTCTTGAAATATAGTCACATGAAATCGCGGACTACCGCTCGTACATCGACGTTTATAAATTTTTAAGACACACTATACCATACGCTAGCTTTCAATAGAGTTTATAGAGATCTGTCGATGAGTTTCTTCTCGGTCCATCTTCTGAAATTGAGTTTGTTGACGTGTGGAATTCCTTAATCTAGTGAAAAAAAAAGTAAGGGAAGCAAACGACCTCGAGGCCTGCGAATTATTACGAGAAAGAGTGGAGCAGTTATTTCGCTCCGTATTTTCAGTAATGTGAGTTTGGTTATCGAAGTAACGTGTTTGTGAACAGCCAAGAAGGTGGCTGATAAACCACAATTTTCTATACGCTCTGGATTGCAGGGCCATTCTTTGAATGTGGTTAAAAATCATGCGTACTTCAAACCATTTCGTTTCCTCTGCACGAGTCGTTTTCGCCTCGTCTAAATAGCTAAAACTCGAAGAGCCAATACATTTTGAAACACGTACGCTGATTTATTTCTATACTGACCGAATTCACTTATAAACACACGCTACAACAGCGAAAGCGAATATTCCAATACAAATAGGCACGAAATTTCGATAAACTATGGTAAAAAGTCCATTTTCAATCATCATGACTCATTCGTTCACTGGAAATGCTTCATGGAAAAGTCTGCTTTTTTAAGCGCAGACGGGTTATCTGAAATGTGTCCACCGTGAGTATCAAACCCCGATTTTCAGTGTTATAAACCCGAAAGCTTACCGCTGAGATACCAGGTGTCTTAAGACGCGTGATGCTCTTGTATTTGATAACTTTAAAAATATATCATTCTTCATTTAAGCCAAATATTTACATAAGGATATACAATGGTATTTCCAAAATGCTAAAGTTTGAATTTTATTTTTGAGTCTACCTTTTTGAACATCTTTTTAAGCATGATGCAGCTTTTTTCTTACATTACATAAAAAAATGAAAAATGAAAATGGAGGATCATAATATGAGTTACTGAAGAATCTGTAGTTGGTGGAAGGTGAATCTTAACGCGCATATAATTTAGTTAAATGGTTCGAGTTAGTGTTAGTGTATGACTTAGTTAAATGTTTTGATATAGTTTATGAGTTAGGGTTAAAGTACATCCGTTAAACTCTCTGGGTTGGGGGTTCAATTTTAACTTCGTTAACACTTCTAGGTTAGGCTTAAGGCGTAAGAGATTAAATTTTATGGCTTAGAATTAAAGTGTAACTTGCTTAAATATTCCAGATTAGGGTTAGAACGTACTTTGATCATTTCAAAAAAACAAGTATGCGTAGATATATATAACAATGACAAACTTTATTACTCTAAAAATACCTCCCACATAAATATATTACACGATTAGTTTCGGCTTTAGACACCAGGAGACAGTGAAGACTCATTTCATTGTTGAAAATATAACATTGTTATATAACATTGTTATGGTGTGAACGCCTTTTCTAAGATGGCGGAGCACGATTATAATTAACAGTACTTGTCATAAGACACTCATATTAGGCCTATTATATTTTTAACACTATTCAGTACCTTAGGGGTTTTCAAGGAGAAGAAAAGTGTACAAGAGTCATGAGCGTTCGCATGGGAGAGAAAGGGGGCACTTGCCCCCCTAAAAAATGAGAAACATAATTATTTCTTTATTCATTCAGTGTATGTATATGATTTTTTTTTATTCACTTCACAATTTCACACTACTTTGCCCAACCCCTCACTGGAAAAATGTCTGCGGACGCCCATGATATGTTTGTTTGCCACTAAGCACAAAGCCACACAATGGGCTTTCTGTGCTCTGCCCACCACGGGTATTGATACCCGGATTCTAGCGTTGTAAGTCCGCAGACATACCATTGTGCCACTGGGGGGT
>NW_013669541.1:52528-54504 GCF_000517525.1 Limulus polyphemus | reverse complement strand
AAACAACGTCATGATTCTTACTGAAACTGAGTGAATATTTATTTAACTAAGACTTAAAACAACGTCATGATTCTTACTGAAACTGAGTGAATATTTATTTAACTAAGACTTAAAACAACGTCATGATTCCTACCGAAACTGAGTGAATATTTATTTAACCAAGACTTAAAACAACGTCATGATTCCTACTGAAACTGAGTGAATATTTATTTAACTGAAGACTTAAAACAACGTCATGATTCCTACTGAAACTGAGTGAATATTTATTTAACTAAGACTTAAAACAACGTCATGATTCTTACTGAAACTGAGTGAATATTTATTTAACTAAGACATAAAACAACGTCATGATTTCTATTGAAATGTTTGTAAACTGAGCGAATATTTATTTTATTAGAACTTGAATTTTCACACCAAACTGCATGAGGGCTATTTGCACCTATCCTTTCTTAACTTTGAAGTGATAGACTGGAGGGAAAGGAATTAGTCAACAACCCACCGCCAACTCTTGGGTTAATCTTGTGTGATCGAATAACGGGTTTTGATCGTCCTTCTTGTAGTGCTGGGAGCGACTTTGTGATAACAGGAGGAGAAACATAGACCCCTCAGACTCAAGGTCCAGGTATTCTAACTACTAGGCTATGCTCTGCTTAAAGACTCGGTAATTCATACTTTAATTACTAGCCAATTTTAGTACCCCCAGTTGGATAACGGTAAGTCTATGGACTTACAATGCTAAAATCCGAGGTTCGATTCCCCGGTAGACACAGCAGGTAACCCAATGCGGCTTTGTTCTAAAACATACAAATGTATTTTAACTACTCTCTGATTAGGAGATCAACCAGAATAATTATGTTACTTCTAATTAAGACTGTTTTATTATTAATTCTCATTTTAACAACTCTTCCGGTAGAGAGGATAATAACCAAGGGAGGGTTTTACCAAGGTTCTCCAAAGTCATATAACACAATCATAAACTAACAGGGTTCTTTGAAAAGTCGGTGTTTTGCCAAAGATGATGTTTTCCGTCGCTGATATTAGTATATTACTCCTATAAACACAAGAAACCCCTTTAAAACGCGAAGCTGTAGAGGCAGCCAAGTCGTGCTGTTTCTAGGGAAACGCGCTGCTACTCGACGTGGCTCGAACTATATAAAAAAAATCATTGTGCCGCAACTGTAAACAAGAGTGGAAAATGGCGCGAATAGGAATCACTATACACTCTTTAATAAGCGGCACAATTCATTTCCTGTTTAATCTTTTACAGAACCAGTGTTCTTCATGAGATATCACACCAGGCAGCCGGTTAGTGCTAGGGCGTCTAAAGGGATCGAGAGGCTCCAGTACTCTGTCTAACGCTTTGATAATTCTCTAGGTCAGTTATTACTTCTCTAGTGAAGACTAGCTGGTCGAAATGATCTCGTTTAATAACACGGTTCTGTGTAATCGAACACTCAGTAAAGGATACTAAGTCAGAAAATACTTTACCACGATGAACACATTGGGCGGCAAAGGCCGGAAACCCGCGAAAATATTTGGCCTGGTTGAATGAAAACGATAAGAGAACAATATTGAACAGCTCGTCACGCTTTTCTCTTACTTGTTTACCAACGAAATCTTTTCGTTTCTACCAGCAAGTAAATACTTTGTATATGATGGCTCAGGGCTACAATTCCTGTAGTATATATATATTTTATAAGATAGTTGATAAAGTGAATCTCTTACTTTCACTGATTCACCTATTTATTCCAGGAAAATAAGAACACAGCAGGCAGGAAACTGGAGAAACTGGAGAATAAAACGAAATGTAGCAGTTGCATACAAACGAAACTAAACATAATTTTTTATCTAGTATTACTATGACAGTTGTATTATAGAAACAGTAGTTGATACCTGTAGTAATTTGTATTTTATTTTTTGCTCCTCTCCCCCTCCCACAAAGAAAGAAGTAAATCATGTCGTAATTATAATATAAT
>NW_013669541.1:49249-51686 GCF_000517525.1 Limulus polyphemus | reverse complement strand
CAGTAACTGGAACATTTAAATCAAGCCCTTCATAAGAAACACCCTTCACTCATCAATCGGAAAGGTGGTGTTCTTTTCCACAACAATGCACGTCCACATGTGGCACGTTTGACGCAACACAAGCTTTTAGAGTTGGGTTGGGAAGTTCTTCCCACCCACCATATTCTCCAGATATGGCACCATCAGATTACCATCTTTTTCATTCACTGCAACACCATCTTAATGGGAAAACGTAAACAAATGTGGAAGGTATTAAAGAGGACATCGACATGTTTTTTGCTTCAAAGCCAAGTGATTTATTTAATAAGGGTATTAACAACCTGATTGTAAGATGGAAAAGCATCATCGATAAGAATGGAGACTATTTAATTTAATAAATGTTTTCTTTTGATACATAAGTTGTTCGAGTTTTTTCATCTTAAAAAAAGCGACATTAATTTCTTAACGACCTAATGTATATAGTGCTTGTAAATTCTATTACGTTAAAAACGTCAAACTAACAAGTTGTCTGCGTAATTTCGATAATTTAAGTTCTGGTGTTTTCAAACATACAATTTTTATTCTAACCCTTATAAAGGTCGTTAGGAGTTTATTTTCCTCAAATATTATCATATCCGAAATTCCGAACATTTTTTTAAAACATATTTTCAGGTTGTGTGATTTATTGAGTAAACATTGATCAATTATTCAGCGGTATGTCTGCGGACTTACAACGCTAGAATCCGGGTTCGATACCCGTGGTGGGCAGAGCACATATAGCCCATTGTGTAGCTTTGTGTTTAATTACAAACAAACAAACACTACTTTTCGTGTGATTAGAAATGAACGAAGTTTTTTATTTTCAAACACGTGATTAATTATTCCACAAAATCACTGATCACACCAGGTTTATCCTAGAATGATCTGATCATAAAGAAGGTTGATCTGAAGCTAAGCGTATTTTAAAATCTTCATTGAACTTCTTAATCATAGAAATTCAATCCATCGAGCTGTAAGTGAAGGTTATCAAACAATCTCACCCCATCGAGCTGTAAATAAAGGTTATCAATGAAGCTCACCCCATCGAGCTGTAAATGAAGGTTATCAAACAATCTCACCCCATCGAGCTGTAAGTGAAGGTTATCAATGAAGCTCACCCCATCGAGCTGTAAATAAAGGTTATCAAACAATATCACCCCATCGAGCTGTAAATAAAGGTTATCAAACAATCTCACCCCATCGAGCTGCAAATAAAGGTTATCAATGAAGCTCACCCCATCGTACTGTAAATGAAGGTTATCAATGAAGCTCACCCCATCGTACTGTAAATGAAGGTTATCAAACAATCTCACCCCATCGTACTGTAAATGAAGGTTATCAAACAATCTCACCCCATCGTACTGTAAATAAAGGTTATCAATGAAGCTCACTCCATCGTACTGTAAATGAAGGTTATCAAACAATCTCGCCCCATCGTACTGTAAATGAAAGTTATCAAACAATCTCACCCCATCGAGTTGTAAATGAAGGTTATCAAACAATCTCACCCCATCGTACTGTAAATGAAGGTTATCAAACAATCTCACCCCATCGAGCTGTAAATGAAGGTTATCAAACAAGCTAAACATCCTCGTCTGGAATCTCTTTTTATTTATTTTCTTTTCATACCAGATTCTTACAGAATGAAATGAAACTTGTTGATCTACTTAAAAATATATATATATACCAAACTGTGTCGCAAAACAAACAGACTATATCTCAAGATCAAATTCGAAATGTATCACAGGAAAAACTATAAGAAAAAAGTTTTTTTTTGTCCTTCGGGTGCTTTGGGGTTCGAATCCCCCGCATTGGACAGAGTGCAGATAATAGCCCATTATGTAGCTATGCACTAAAAAGAACAACAAAAAAAAAGTCCTTCAATAATGTATTTATAATATCTGCGAAAAATATAAGGTTGAAAATAATTGACAGCAAAAAATGTTCACCTGTAAACTCGAAGTTCTCTTGTTTATGCTAAATAAATCAATAACTTCTCAACAATAAAGTTTACTTTCTTTCGAAATACTTTAAAAACACATCTAACAAACCATAACTAATCAAAATATCAATAACCTCGTATTTTATTGTACTGAAACAATCACGATCACAGTCATACACACGTCAGTTGTCCAGCTGTCACCAAGACATGATAATCCAGGTGTTAATACACACGTCAATGGTCCATCTGCCACCAAGACATGATAAGTTAGGTGTTAATACACACGTCAATTGTCCATCTGGCGCCAATACATGATAATCTAGGTGTTAATACACACGTCAATTGTCCATCTGCCACCAAGACGTGATAATCTAGATGTTAATACACACGTCAATTGTCCATCTGCCACCAAGACATGATAATTTAAGTGTTAATACACACGTCAATTGTCCATCTGCCACCAAGACATGATAATTT
>NW_013669541.1:47804-48692 GCF_000517525.1 Limulus polyphemus | reverse complement strand
CAATTGTTCAGCTGTCACCAAGACATGATATTCTAGGTGTTAATACACACGTCAATTGTTCAGCTGTCACCAAGACATGATAATCTAGGTGTTAATACACACGTCAATTGTCCAGCTGTTCACCAAGACATGATAATTTAGGTGTTAATACACACGTCAATTGTCCATCTGCCACCAAGACATGATAATTTAAGTGTTAATACACACGTCAATTGTCCATCTGCCACCAAGACATGATAATTTAGGTGTTAATACACACGTCAATTGTCCAGCTGTTACCAAGACATGATAATCTGGGTGTTAAAGCCCTGTGTTTTGTAGCTTTTTGGTGTTTTTTAATTATACGTTTCTGACT
Source organism: Limulus polyphemus (assembly GCF_000517525.1). NCBI lineage: Eukaryota > Metazoa > Arthropoda > Merostomata > Xiphosura > Limulidae > Limulus > Limulus polyphemus. The sequence continues at coordinate 48,337 of NW_013669541.1, read as the reverse complement.
ACGATCCTTACTTTTACGACACACACACAAAAACACACACATATATATATATTCCTCCTTTTTAATTTAAAAAATAAGAAAATGACAATAGACACAAAGATTCACTAAAAAATCGTGTTGAGATCTCTAATATGAACAAAAATTACAAAATAGAACACTTTAATCAATTACACTTCTCTCTCTCGGACCTAATCGTCTTTATGATATATATATATATAACATGTTAATAAAACACGTGTAGCCCTAACTTACTCCTCTGAATTCTGTTTCTGTTTCCGCTAATTAAGTTATGTTTATAAACATAGTTTTTCAATCTGTTTACAATAAAAGTATTGTAATACAGCGTCTACTAGAGTTGCAAACTTCTGCAGAGTTTTGTTACATTTCCAGAAGCAGATTTAACACAAGAACTTAACACCAACTGCATTGATTCAGTGCCTTTTAGTGATTATATGCTCTGATTCATGACAATGTGTGTCTGTGCTTCTAGTCAGATTTTCATACAGAATTAGTCACATACTTTTAACCATAAC
>NW_013669541.1:38327-46846 GCF_000517525.1 Limulus polyphemus | reverse complement strand
GTTTCCACTAGTTTTTTATCGCTTCCATGAGACACACCTGTTTCCACTAGTTTTTATCACTTCCATGAGACACACCTGTTTCCACTAGTTTTTATCACTTCCATGAGACACACCTGTTTCCAGTAGTTTTTTTATCACTTCCATGAAACACACCTGTTTCCACTAGTTTTTATCACTTCCATGAGACACACCTGTTTCCACTAGTTTTTTATCACTTCCATGAAACACAACTGTTTCCACCAGTTTTTTTATCACTTCCATGTGAATTCGCAGAAATATATATTGTCCGTTTTTTTTCCCAGACTGATGAAGTTTCGTTAATACCATATATATATATATATACGTGTTATTTTTTTCTGCCATTAAACTCCTCAACACAAGTATAAATTTCAGTGTTATGGAAATAAAATTTAGTTGTAAACTATTGTAAGATATCGTTTCTTTTTTTTTACCTCTCACACCTATTTACAACGTGACGCTATTTACAGATCCTCTTCAGTACCGCAAAACTTACCGGCCATCGTAAGGCGAATCACCGCTCCCGTATCCGCTTGACCCATCATCTCTGGGACCGGTCTGGAGGCCACGTGCTTGTTTCTTGATCTGTGATAGGTTGTTGTAATTGTAGGGAAAACTAGCAAATAGCATTCTTTCCTCGTAGTCATATTCGCACAGTATCTTGTTCTCAAACAGATAAAACTTGTCACCAACACAAAATCTGGAAGGAATCGTGTATTAAATTGATTTAATATGTAGATGAAAGATAATCCATGCATGTTATTTATACCTCCTCCAGTATTCAAAATTTACAAAAAATATTTCTCACTCTGCAGCCCAATATAACTAAAATGTCCCCCTATAAATCCTAAAATAGACATTTATAAGATACGTTAATAAAAACAATGAAAAGACAAACCATAAAACAAAGTTATTCTTTGTATATATTCATTACCAAGTACAGTAGTCCGGTGTATTAAGATTAAGAGCGAGAAATACGATCTATAAACGCCAGGCTGTATAAAGGAGTTAGCATCTATAATTGATCTGGAATATAATATTGAGTTCACTAATACGTCGGCGTTAATCACACAAAGTTTTAGGCCTGTTATTATAAAACACTTCAAGCATAATGTTAATGTGTACAGATATTTTTACACATTCTTTGTCAGCTGGTCCAGAGTATCTAGCAGGCCTGTTTAGGAGTCGCATGGGGGTTAATCTGTTCCACATCGCTGTGGATTAACCTACCAACCATTTATATCGCTATTAAGCTTTCCAGTACTGTTGTTGTTGTTTTTAACATCGCTGTGGATTAAACTACCAACCATTTATATCGCTATTAAGCTTTCCAGTACTGTTGTTGTTGTTTTAACATCGCTGTGGATTAAACTACCAACCATTTATATCGCTATTAAGCTTTCCAGTACTGTTGTTGTTTTTTAACATCGCTGTGGATTAAACTACCAACCATTTATATCGCTATTAAGCTTTCCAGTACTGTTGTTGTTGTTTTTTTAACACGGCTCCATTCCTTTCTACATTTTATTATTCCTAGTTTTTAACGAATCCGTTTCACCGGAGACGATATTGGGAAAAAAAGGATATTTAGTACTAAAGGCTCACGTAAATATTCTGGAGATATCCAGAAGATAAACTCTGTTTTTATGTTCTTTTTTTTTCATTAGAACATTATTGATCGAAAGGGTCTCATACTTGATCTCACACGTCGTTCTTTGCTAGCTTTTAATGTTCAAATTTCCTTTAATTTCACTATTTCATAATATCTGATAGTTACTGATTGTATAACACAGCTCGGTGTTATGACATGTAACAGCTCCACAATAAATCCAAGACTACCGTTTCACACTATATGGCAACAAATGGCGCGCATAGCACATTGAATTAACTGTGTATTTATGAAGTACAGTGTAGGTAAAAACAATTCTTTAATAAAATCCGACACTACCAGGAAGAAACAATAAGGCTTATTAAAAAGCGTTCAAGCGGGTATCACCGTTTACTATTAGAAGATAATACAATTAACACATTTTAAGGCTTGGTACAATAAGGCTTAATGTGAACAAATAAAGGCCAATGAACTAGGGTATGCGTTCAATAGTTTATCAAAGTTACTTTCTAATGTAAAACTTAGATAAATATCAATAAACAACCAGTACAATTCTACCTGTGATTACACAGTTGACTAGGATCCGCGTGTTCAGTAGTTTATCAAAGTTACTTTCTAATGTGAAACTTAGATAAATATCAATAAACAACCAGTACAATTCTACCTGTGGTTACACTGCGGACTAGGATCCGCGTGTTCAATAGTTTATCAAAGTTACTTGCTAATGTATACACTTAGATAAATATCAATAAACAACCAGTACAATTCTACCTGTGGTTACACTGCTGACAAGCGAAACACTCCAGATGATACACGTTTCCTCTGGCTCTCATCACCATCTCGAAGGCTGGGATGGTTTTGTTACAAGCTGAACATAACCCTGTTGTTCCAAATAACCTGTATTGAAAGAAAATCACACAATTTGCCACCACATTTCCAGTTAATTGTTTTCTTATTCATGATTTTTAACTTAGGACCGTTCATAGCTTTGATGATACAATATAATTACTACGAACCAAAGATAGATAGCATCACGGAGCAGGCAACATCTTAGTAAATATAAATATGAAGGTAATGAAGAATCGTGGTTGTCAGTAAAATGTCTTTTTCTGTTATAGTTTTACATTTATCTTCTTATTATTCTCAAAACACACTAGGATAAGTGACTTGGATAAGTTCTTATCTAAACACAATCTACGTTTAGGTGTGTATTACTGGGACACATCTAAACACATTCTACGTTTAGGTGTGTATTACTGGGACACATCTAAACACATTCTACGTTTAGGTGTGTATTACTGGGACACATCTAAACACATTCAACGTTTAGGTAAACTGTAGAATGTGTTTAGATGTGTCCCAGTAATACACACGTAAACTGTAGAATGTGTTTAGATGTGTCCCAGTAATACACACGTAAACTGTAGAATGTGTTTAGATGTGTCCCAGTAATACACACGTAAACTGGTGAATGTGTTTAGATGTGTCCCAGTAATACACAATTTCGATGTTTCCTAAATGAAACCATAGAATGTATTTCGATGTTTCCTAAATGAAACCATAGAATGTATTTAAATGTTTCCTAAATGAAACCATTGAATGTATTTAGATGTTTCCTAAATGAAACCATAGAATATGTTTAGATGTTTCCTAAATGAAAGCATAGAATGTGTTTAGATGTTTCCTAAATGAAATCATAGAATGTGTTTAGATGTTTACTAAATGAAACCATAGAATGTGTTTATATGTTTACTAAATGAAACCATAGAATGTATTTCGATGTTTCCTAAATGAAACCATAGAATGTATTTAGATGTTTCCTAAATGAAACCATAGAATATGTTTAGATGTTTCCTAAATGAAACCATAGAATGTGTTTAGATGTGTCCCAGTAATACACACCTAAACGTAGAATGTGTTTAGATGTGTCCCAGTAATACACACCACATTCTATGCTTTCATTTAGGAAACATCTAAATACATTCTATGCTTTCATTTAGGTTAAATTTCATTTCACTTAAATCCGCTAGGTGATGTCATCTCTGTACGTTTTGAAGATGGCGACAAATTAAAAGAGAAGCGTCTGCAGCTTTGTACAAAGCGTCAGAGAATTACGCTAGTGTAATATGTAGTAAAGCTTCTAGTGTAGTGTGTGTGAGACTCTCGCATGCATGCAGCTTCCTAAAGTGTCATAATCACACCCAGCCGACAAATTAGATTAGTATTTATTGAATTTTAAACCGGGTGATTCATGCAACTTTGTCCGATACTGGTGTCCATAGAAAAGGCATAATTATACTATTCAGTTTTTAACTCCGAAATGCCTCTTGAATTACATTTTAGACAAAGTGGTTGTTCTCCCAATGGTATTGATCGCAAATAAAAAGGTTTTTAGTAACATTAACGCGCGAGACTTATTGCTGTACACGAAATGCTAAACTGATTCTGTTTTAGAAAATAATCCGGCATGCATTTTGTAAATTTGTGTTTTTGTTTCGTTTTAAAATTTATGCATGGCTTCCTTTCGGAGTTCCGGCATCTAAAAGTATTCAAGCTGTAGGTGAAAACGTGCGTGGAAAGAGACGCTCTTTTTTTTTAGTTAAGCAAGATACATGAACATATATGTTTTCCTAACCTGAGATAATCTCTCTTACAGAGGATGAGATTGGCCTTGGTGAAGAGAGTTGAGCCCACCTCTCCAAGTCTACAGTCACAACAGGTACACTTGAGACAGTCCTCGTGCCAGAACTGGTCCAGAGCCTTTAGTAGGTATCTCTCTCGAATAACTTTCTGACAACCAGCGCACTCTGGTGCCGTCTTACTGTTTCCTGTTAATCGAGCAGGAGATTCTGTTTTAACGTCCATTAGAGCTAGGAGAGAAAAAATATCAACAAATCCATGACATAATAAACACTTGAAGTTAAAAAAAGAACAACAAAAAAAAACTAACGTATCTTTCGTGTCCTGTCTAAACCTGACATGCGCAACAAAACTAACTTATCTTTCGTGTCCTGTCTAAACCTGACATGCGCAACAAAACTAACGTATCTTTCGTGTCCTGTCTAAACCTGACATGCGCAACAAAACTAACTTATCTTTCGTGTCCTGTCTAAACCTGACATGCGCAACAAAACTATGATTATTTTGAAGTAACAACTGTACAGTAGATGATTAGTTACAACACGCACACGTATGAGTAGAAATTTATATTCCATTTTTCTGAAAGCGGTGTGCGTTATTGTCGAACAACAATCACGTGACATTCTATTTAATGATAATGAAGTAACAACTGTACAGGTAGATGATTAGTTACAACACGTACACGTATGAGTAGAAATTTATATTCCATTTCTCTGTAAGCGGTGTGCGTTATTGTCGAACAACAATCACGTGACATTCTATGTCTAAACGATTTATTCAAAATCTGTCTCGGAAGTAAATAAAAAATTAATATGATGTCCGTAACAGCTTTTGTGTTAATACACCTTAACTCTTAAATTCTCGTGTAGTAAGTACATTTATATGGGCAGTTTCATTTCTAGTTGTTAGTGCCCACTGACTGTAAATACGAGGATTCATGGTTTGTGTCTTTTGCCTCAAAAATGCACTCCGCATTTTGGAGCCGTGGGTTTTCTGTAGTCTATATGACTGACGGTCAAATCCCACTATACGCTCAGACAAACGTAGTCCAAGAGTTGGCGGTGGGTTCTGTTGAACAGCTGATTTTTCTTTAATCTAGATCAATTCAAAATAAGGTTAATGACATCTATACGCTGATGTTTTTTATACAATATTGCACGAAAAAATATAAAACAAACAAACATCGTAAAAAAGTAGTGTTGTTATTGTTTCTACAATGAAAGACAAGATATACGTTGTCTGGCTCAAATTTTCCTTTTCAAAAGAAGTTGTATCAAATAATTTATTCGGACACTCCTGTGAAACAAAGTATGAAACAAACAACATATTACTTAATAAATAATTCAAAATCCTCAAATATTACTAATAATATTTAATAATAATAATATTATTATTAGCTTGTGTTTGATTGGTTTGTTAGAAAAAAATTCAGAAGGGCTCTTTTTTTTTTTGCAATTCATTCGAAGAATTTACAAACAGCTAAAAGTTTGTTTGTTTGTCTGTTTTGAATTTCGCGCAAAACTACACGAGGGCTATCTGCGCTAGCCGTCCCTAATTTAGCAGTGTAAGACTAGAAGGAAGGCAGCTAGTCATCACCACCCACCTCCAACTCTTGGGCTACTCTTTTACCAACGAATAGTGTGATTGACCGTCACATTATAACGCCCCCACGGCTGAAAGGGCGAGCATGTTTGGTGGAACTGGGATTCGAACCGGGTCGCAAACAGCTAAAAACTGTGTATCAGTTCTAGAATTTCTCTTGACCACGCGCGTTTTTAAGGTCACGTGCTCTTGTAAGAACACTGAATCTTTAGAAGACTTGTATTTTTCATGGTGATAAGGCTTGCTTTCTGTAGCTGTAGTACAAATTTGTATGTCGAAGCGAGAGACAAGATCGCCATATATAAAAATGTCTCTTTGTTCACCTTTTTAGGCTTACTGTGTATATGGAGATGCATTTCATTAAAGACTTCTGCAGGATACTTCTGAAACAGAAGTATGTAATCAAGAACAGTCTTCTGTCCCTACACTTTCTCTTAGACAATACTTGGATGTTATATGCAGGTTAAATATATAGACGTATTATCTGTGTTTAAAGTATGTCGTGTGTTATGCAGGTTATAGTCTTCTGGCACCAAATGGCATTACTTCAGAGCCTGGTGGCACTCTGTTGTGGACGAGAAATTAAAAATTCTCAAAACGAGGAATTTCTTCTTCCCATTATTTCCTTCAAAACAGAACGTGTTACTTCCTATCAGAACGTGTGTTACCAGTTACTTCCTATAAGTAGGAGTGATAGGAATTACTTCCTATAAGTAGGAGTGATAGGAATTACTTCCTATAAGTAGGAGTGATAGGAATTACTTCCTATAAGAATGTGTTACTTCCTATCAGAACGTGTGTTAACAGTTACTGCCTATCAGAATGTGTTACTTCCTATCAGAACGTCTGTTACCAGTTACTTCCTATCAGAACGCGTGTTAACAGTTACTTCCTATCAGAACGTGTTACTTCCTATCAGAACGTGTGTTACCAGTTGCTTCCAATCACAACATGTTACTTCCTATCAGAACGTGTGTTACCAGTTACTTCCAATCACAACGTATCACTTCCTATCAGAACGTGTGTTAACAGTTACTTCCTATCAGAACGTGTGTTATCAGTTACTTCCTATCAGAACGTGTGTTACAGATGCTTCCAATCACAACGTGTTACTTTCTATCAGAACGTGTATTACCAGTTGCTTCCAATCACAACATGTTACTTCCGATCAGAACGTGTGTTAACAGTTATTTCCTATTAGGACGTATGTTAATAGTGACTACAGTAAAAAAAATACAACGACAGAGGAAAAATTTACACCGCCACCTGGTGTGACTGGAAGTATGTATCAATATATGGGTTTAAAAAATAATTTATGTAAATTTCAAATTTAAGTATTAGAAAACATAAGCGATTACACTATAGAACAAAATCATACTACGTCATTGTTTAAATCACCCGCTTTTACCTAAATGTAACAAAACCAAAACCTACGTACCAATAAATGTAACAAAACCAAAACCTACTTACCAAAACAAAAGCATAATCTGATATCCTTATGGTGTTAATGTACCTCACTAAATTCAATACTTAAATGGATATACCGTACCTACACACTGTTCTTTAGTTCCTCTCCACCTCTGATTTCCACCATATCTCCTTTCTGATAACCTAATTAACACTGTTAATGCTCTTTCTTATAATTCTCTGTCCTTGTTTCCAGTCTTTGTCTATGCCTGGCGCTAAATAACACCAAGCTGGTTAAAAGCATTCATTGCGCTGGAGCTTATAACACCAAATGGAAGGGGCATGATACTTTCGAGCGAACACGCGTTCCTTTTTTTTTTTTCGAACTCCCGATGGACTGTTGTCACATTGCCACTCACTGATGGTGAGCCAATTAGGCACGCGCAACTTTGAATCCTCGCAAAAAAAAAAAAAAGCCGAGCCTGTTTCCCTGTTGGTTTATAGTAGAGAACAGGTTCACCATAGAGTACGTAAGCATAAGACGGTCTATGTGATACACTTAACAAGACAGATCCATTAGATGAGAGTAATACAATTTGAGTGTCCAGCGGTGGTGGGTTGATAACGCCGGTCGTGGTACTGAATACGTTTCAACAACAGTCTTCCATTTCTGTTTGTGGAGCTCTTAGAGTTAAAATCCGCTGAAAGAAAGATTGAAGCAAGTAGACATTGGACGACTCTAATGCATTAGTATCAGTTTCTTCCTTTCCTGTTCTAAGTCCATCTTGGGGAGAACTGAGAGGTTGAGTACGTGCCTAGCAAGTCTGACCAATATAGCACGCAGAATGCTCTATATGCTTAGTAGAAGGTATTTCAATATGTGTCTAAAAAAACGCTTCCTACCTAGAAAACTTTCACTCAGAGATTAGACAGTACGTTTATTCAGTGACCGATATTCTATCGTCAACGCCCTTCTTCAAAAAAAAAGGACAAGATAACAGGATACATTGTATGGTTGCAAACCCAGGCACGAACCGTCTTGTCCTCCCCCCTCCCCGATGGGTCAGCGATAATTCCTTGAGCTTATAACGTTAAACGTTCGAGTTTCGATACCCGCTGATTTTTCGAACAACGGCCACTATGAAGACAAACACTTTTTATTAATGTTTTCTTCATTCTAAATTTGGCCCGGCATGGCCAGGTGGTTAGGACGCTCGACTCGCAATCTGCGGGTCGCGGGTTC
>NW_013669541.1:32257-38306 GCF_000517525.1 Limulus polyphemus | reverse complement strand
CAGATAGCCCTCGTGTAGCTTTGCGCGAAATTCAAAACAAACAGTCATTCTAAATTTAAAAAATTAAAAAAAACCTTTTCGAAATAAACACTTGTGTGTTATTAATTTCATTTTCAAACATCATAGGTGTATCCATGTTTGAAAATATACATCTGAAACCTGAACATTCCGTTCTTTGTTCTCATTTAGAAGTGAGTACACAGGATCACATACAAAAGGTGTATGGGTTTTTAAAACTCGCGCGCTTTCGAATAGTTCACTATTCTTCATCGGCAGAATAAAGAGTTATGTTTAATAAAGGAGAAATATTCCAAAGCGCGCGAGTTTTTGGGTCTCGTTTGAAAACCATTCCATTCTATAGGTGTTTTTTTCTTGCATATAATAAATACTTCTGAGGTGAACGTAACCAGCAGGTAAAATATCAAAGCGTTCATCACTACGTGATTATAAAATTGAATTCAGAATACACTAAATAACCAGCGTTTAATATTACTGTAAGGCAGTGAAGCCTGACGAGCAATGCCTGCCCTAAATGCTACTCAACAAAAGTTTTAATTTAGACAGGTGTTTTAATCTCGTTTATTCGCGTGGGATTATAGTTTACGTTTTGATTATTTATACGTATATAAAAATACGTTCATTCATATATATTTATGCTAGTATGCATAAGATTATATAAATATCATATGATTTACATATAAATAATTTTACGTTTACGTTAAGCCTAGGATGATTGTATAAGTACACCTTACCAAACTATTCGCGTCATTTTCTAACCAAACAAGAGCTGACTCAACATTAGCAACAGGTTTATATTTCAAAACAGTGTTCAGATCTTAAAGATTAAAAACAAGGCATTAAAAGCACCTTAATCTTATTTGGTGTGTCAAAATATGGTCAATGTTAACTTAATTTCGTATTATCTACTGAGAGATAAGGGTAGTACACGCTGACACTTGGCGACTGTACACGTAACCTTTTGTTGTCGTTATTCTCCACCAATACCAATGTGCCCAGAGGTGGTAACAACTTGCTTGCCACAGGATTGAGGAAATTAATACCGTCCTGTGTGTTATACTGTGTCATACACTATCAGGTCTTTCTATCTGTTGAGTCATCATGGTAGCTTCTCTGTCCTATAGAAACCAGACTAACTGCAGGTAAACAACTAGCTTTAATTATAAATCTCCATTGACTTACATTAACTACAAATCTCCTTGTAATAAATACAGATAAACTACTTACATTAACTACAAATCTCCTTGTAATAAATACAGATAAACTACTTACATTAACTACAAATCTCCTTGTAATAAATACAGATAAACTATTTACATTAACTACAAATCTCCTTGTAATAAATACAGATAAACTATTTACATTAACTATAAATCTCCTTGTAATAAAACTTACATTGGTATGAAACACAGGTAACAATATTTCGTAAGTTGCATATAAACTGATATTAATCACAAATATAATCATCTTTTGAATTGTAAATAACTTAGTATTAAACATGTATTAAGCATCAGCTGATTTTAATACATATAAAATACCTATCTCAAATACAAATTTATTAATATTAAACACACATAATATCTTTTCAAGAATTACAAATAAACATACCATAGCAATACATTTTAAATTATATATATATTGTTATTAAACACACGTAACAACACTTATTGAATTATAAACATATTGATATAAAACATTAACAATTCGTATTGAATCATAAATATATTGTTATTAAACCCTTAATAATATATACTGAATTATAAATATATTGATAATAAATATACAATTACGTCCTTAGTTGCAAATAACAAAATATTTTGAATTACAAATTACAGATATAGAATTTCATGAATTACCCACATGTGGTAGTATCACATAGTATCTCTTATAACAACTATCAGTGTGCTAGTACCACATGGTATCTGTTATAACAACTATCAGTGTGCTACTACCACATGGTATCTTTTATAACAACTATCAGTGTGCTAGTATCACATAGTACCTCTTATAACAACTATCAGTGTGCTAGTATCACATGGTATCTTTTATAACAACAATCAGTGTGCTAGTATCACATGGTATCTGTTATAACAACTATCAGTGTGCTAGTATCACATAGTATCTGTTATAACAACTATCAGTGTGCTAGTACCGCATGGTATCTCTTATAACAACTATCAGTGTGCTAGTACCACATGGTATCTGTTATAACGACTTGCTAGTATCACATGGTATCTATTTTAACAACTACCAGTGTGCTAGTATCACATGGTATCTATTTTAACAACTACCAGTGTGCTAGTATCACATGGTATATATATTTTAACAACTACCAGTGTGCTAGCATCACCTGGTATATATTATAACGACGTGCTAGTACCACATGGTATCTATTTTAACAACTACCAGTGTGCTAGTATCACATGGTATCTATTTTAACAACTACCAGTGTGCTAGTATCACATGGTATATATTCTAAGGACGTGCTAGTATCACATAGTATCTATTATAACGACGTGCTAGTAGCACATAGTACGTACGTTAACAACTACCAGTGTGCTAGCATCACGTGGTATATATATTTTAACAACTACCAGTGTGCTAGCATCACGTGGTATATATTTTAACAACTACCAGTGTGCTAGCATCACGTGGTATATATTTTAACAACTACCAGAGTGGCAGTATCACATGGTATCTATTATAACGACGTGCTAGTAGCACATAGTATGTACGTTAACAACTACCAGTGTGCTAGCATCACGTGGTATATATATTTTAACAACTACCAGTGTGCTAGTATCACATGGTATATATTATAACGACGTGCTAGTACCACATAGTATCTATTATAACGACGTGCTAGTAGCACATAGTACGTACGTTAACAACTACCAGAGTGCTAGCATCACGTGGTATATATTTTAACAACTACCAGTGTGCTAGCATCACGTGGTATATATTTTAACAACTACCAGAGTGGCAGTACTAATACAGTTAATTCGTGTAGTTATTTCGATTATCTCTGTCAAAGAAAGCATATTATAAAACTCGTGGTGCTTTGTATAAAATAAAAGGCATTTATTTTAAAAGTTAGCATAAAAATGTTTTAGGAGATAGAAGGTTTTTATATTTGGAAAATAGATATTTGCGGTGGTGTTTGGTTAAGAATTTCAAATATCGGGTTATAATAATATTAGGCCTTATATTAGGCCTTATTAGGCCTAATTAGACCCGTCTTTTTCCTTGTATTCTCCTGAATAATAATATTAACAGAACAAAACACGTTTCTTCAGGTGAAAAATATGTCGGACAAATGAAATAAAATCGGCCTATATTTTTCAAACCGAGAACGCGCATCTGCTGAAATAGCAACGCATGCGCACTGAGACCATGCCATTTTCGTTGGAAGTAAGTTTGAATAAACCGTATATATATTTTTACGTTTATTATTGCAAATGCATCAAAAATAGAAAATACAATACAAAACTGGAAACGTTACCTCTTGGAACTATCAGGTTCGAGTCCGTCCCCAACATGCTCGCACTTTCAGCCGTGGGGCCGTTATAATGTGACAGTCAATCCTACTACTCTTTGGTAAAGAGTAGCCAAGAGGTGGCCGTGAGTGATGTTGACTAGCTGCTTTCCCTCTGGTCTATCACTTCTAAATTAGGGACGTCTAGCCCACATAGTAACTTTGCGTGAATTTCAACAAAACAACTAGTATATCCGTCTGCCTGTACGTTTGTCTGTCTGTTACCAGGTAGTTATTTATCAGTTTCGAGGGGTAAGTTTCATAATTATTTATAAATATAATTTTGTTTGTTTGTTTCCTTTTGTACTTCCATGTGCAATAAATAAATATATTTATGTATATATCTACAAGTCAGGCCTAAATATATTTATGTATATATATCTCCAAGTCAGGCCTAAATATATTTATGTATATATATATATCTACAAGTCAGGCCTAAATATATTTATGTATATATCTACAAGTCAGGCCTAAATATATTTATGTATATATATATCTACAAGTCAGGCCTAAATATATTTATGTATATATATCTACAAGTCAGGCCTAAATATATTTATGTATATATCTACAAGTCAGGCCTAAATATATTTATGTATATATCTACAAGTCAGGCCTTATAACAAAGCTTATTTTATAACTTAAACTTATTACCACACTTACCAGTGAGAATATCGTAAGTTGAAGGATCTGGAACTTGCCAAGTTCAATGTTGATCAATAGTTCACTCGAGACAAAAAAGGAACAGTTATTATCGCGAGAAGTGTTCTCTACACAAAATGATCTCCATTCTCCTCTGACAATTCTTCGGGTATTTGACGATGGTTAACGCCGAGGAGATTCCGTATAAGCCGCTACCAAACCTTTTATAGTTCGCTAGCTTGCTCTGCTCGGTTCGTGCTCTAACAGTGTTCTAGCGATTTACAGTGTTTCACTGTTTATCCTGCAGTCCACTAGAGGGGCCTCGTGACGCGTCACTTAAGACGTCACGAGACTCTATTGATTAAAACGTCAGAAAATGGTCCTCTGCCATAGTGAAAACAAACAGGCATAAGTAGCCTCAATAGTTCAATAAAATTTAAATAATTTATTATTAGTAAATTAAAATACTTAATTAGCGAGTATCATATTTTACTAATTTATTAGTTGATTAAATATCAAATAAATCCCCAATTACAAAAAAAAAATCAATCCAAATATATTAAATGTGAAATATATAGAAAACGTTTGTTTGTTTTATTTTGTGTTTTTCTAATAGCAAAGCCACATCGGGCTACCTGCTGTATCCACCGAGAGGAATCGAACCCCTGATTTTAGCAGTGTAAATCCGAAGAATTCGTAAAAACGCCGTTATTGTATTCGATATATGAATAGATATGTAAACTAGGTTATTTTTAGGCTTCAAATGGTTTAACTATTTATTTGTTTTTATCCGCCCCCAGTGGCACAGCGGTATGTCTGCGGACTTACAACGCTAGAAACCGGGTTTCGATACCCGTGGTGGGCAGAGCACAGAATGCCCATTGTGTAGCTTTGTGCATAAATTAAAACAAACAAACTGTTTTTATCTTTTGTTATAAACGTAGCCCAGAAGCCAGAGACTGGTATAACAGTAGTCTCCGGTAGGTCAACTGTAACTTTACGGACTTACAGCTCTAAAATCCGGGGATCGATTCCGCGAGGTGGACAGAGCGTAGATAGCCTATTGGGTACCTCTCAGTTGCTTGTTACACTAAAAAATCTGGTTTCCATAGATACGGTGAGCACAGCACAGAGAGCCCATTGTATAGCTTTTTACGTAACAATAAACAATGATATGAATAAGAATACTAAAATTCATAAAATACAATGCCAAGTTTGTTATATAATATATATCTATTGTGTAACATAGTAAATATCGGGATGGCTAATATCAATCCTTCAAAAACAGGAAAGTACGGATGGTATTTACATCATCCCTACATAATAGCACATACACACAGTGTAGTAGAATGTTAACAGACATAAATAGGATAAATTATGCTCAGTTGTGATTGGATAGTTACATATATATTGTTATATTTTGATTCTTGCTTGTGTTATTGTGTTGAGATTATACAAATGCCATCCCTACTATCTTGTTTACATTGTTTATGAAGGATTGATATTAGCCATCCCTTCATTTACTTCCTCTTTTTAAAAAAGAAGTTTTTTCTTTACTTGTTGTTTTTTATTGCAGTGTTTCAATAGACACAGGAAGGTTGTATTTATAACTAAGTTCTAGATACAATGAGGTTCCAACTGTAATATTTATTGTTTATCTATTTTTGGCTGCTAATTCCTGTCTCACCCTGTACTTAGGCTTTTTGAAGGAACATTAAATGTCTGTAAGAAAGCTAGTTTAAAGGGGTAATGATAACATCGTTTACACTAGAATTATCATTTTTTTAATAACTAGTTATCAATAACATTTATAAAAGCGAAAACTCCATTTAAAAATATGTCATCTCAGTGAAA
>NW_013669541.1:27151-31491 GCF_000517525.1 Limulus polyphemus | reverse complement strand
GAATTATCATTTTTTTAATAACTAGTTATCAATAACATTTATAAAAGCGAAAACTCCGTTTGAAAATATGTCATCTCAGTGAAACTGTTTTGGTCAGAAGAAAGAACAAAAGAGTCAAACTTTTCGTTTTGATATTTACAGACATTCCCAGAACTTGTGACTCAGTCATTACACAGATATTGTTATAAAAGGAAACACTGTATAGTATTGTAAAGTTCTGATGACCTATTGAGGAGATATTTAATATATCATTTAGATGAACAATCCGAGCCATCCCTACATAAACATTGCTTTGAGGAGGTGCAAAGACCAAATACTTTTATAATTATAACTGTAAATTCGATAATAAGTTGTATACTTATAAATATAAACTTCTGACGAGGGTTTGTTTAAAATTTTTAAGCAGCATAGATTTCCTTATTAAAATTTTTAGAGATGTAATTATAAGCCTAAATTTTTTGATATTTGCAAATTTAAGCCTAGTTATTTTAAAACTAATTAAGTTTTCTTTGATCATAAAGTGGCATGATGAGCCGCTATTACGTAATATGATCACGATCTGCTCGCACCATATACGACCCTTTAGCGACACCTAGTGAGCTATTTCAAAAGTAGCTGTAAAATTAATAGCACAGAAACAAAATACTTTATGATTCCTTCGTTAGATTTCAGAGGTTCAAATGTAAATATTTAAAATTGTTCATACAAAGAAACTAATATGTACATAAGCAAGAATTTTGTTTTTATATAGAGCTACTAAACTTTTAAATAATAATTTATTTGGTTTATGACTGCAATATAACGCGTAACACTACGAATATTAAATGGCCTTTCGAGTCTCAAAAGCTATTATCAGGATAAAGCGCGTTAAAATTAACGTGTTAACAGCTAAGAATAATCTTCAAAATTATCGTTTTAACAACTAAGAATGATCTTCAAAAATAACGTTTTAATAACTAAGAATGATCTTAAAATTAACGTTTTAACAACTAAGAATAATCTTCAAAAATAACGTTTTAACAACTAAGAATGATCTTCAAAATTAACGTTTTAACAACTAAGAATGATCTTCAACATTAACGTTTTAACAACTAAGAATAATCTTCAAAAATAACGTTTTAACAACTAAGAATGATCTTCAACATTAACGTTTTAACAACTAAGAATAATCTTCAAAAATGACGTTTTAACAACTAAGAATAATCTTCAAAATTAACGTTTTAACAACTAAGAATGATCTTAAAATTAACATTTTAACAGCTAAGAATAATCTTAAAATTAACGTTTTAACAACTAAGATTAATCTTAAAATTAACGTTTTAACAGCTAAGAATTATCTTCAAAATTAACGTTTTAACAGCTAAGAATAATCTTCAAAATTAACGTTTTAAAAACTAAGAATGATCTTTAAAATTAACGTTTTAACAACTAAGAATAATCTTAAAATTAACGTTTTAACAGCTAAGAATAATCTTAAAATTAACGTTTTAACAACTAAGAATAATCTTCAAAATTAAAGTTTTAACAACTAAGACTTGGCTTTATAAGTTTTATGAATTTTTTCTTGATTAATAACCCAACATTTTTTTTTCCCAATATTAGTCCATCGAATACAGTCACTGCCTATACAAGAAGACAATGGACACAGTCAAGGTTTTTCTTTTCTTGGAAGCGTTGTTTTTCACTAAGCCTCATTCATGCGCCCGAGATGCAAGATGTATTGTTAAACCAAGGTAATCTAGCTTTTCCTCAGTCTTTCAGCTTCCATTAGCTCAAATCGTATTAATGGAACAGATCGCGAGGCCAGAAATTAACGCTCCTACCAGCTTATGTTACTCAAAATAACGTACGTTAGCCGCTGCAGCCGACAAATCCCACTTCAGATCTCTCCTCATTTGTCTCGGCTAAAGTGCAGAAGTGGACTAGAATGAGTAAGGCATACACTTCTGGACACGTAAATCCCTACCTAAAATATATACACCATATAGACGTAATAGCATTTAGTATGGGCACTTCTTTTCTAGGCTTCCATTTTCAGCACAATATGTCTCACTAATGGAACACGTAGAGTAACGTTAACATATGTGATTTCCGCATAGCTATAACTGAACATTTTATAAAAAAGAAAATAACTAGTCTACAGAGCATCAGGGTTTATAATAAAACAACTACTCAAGTTTAAACATCCTGAGATTTATGTATGTTAAGACATACACAAAACTCAGCCCCCCCCGTCAGTGGCTTAGTGGCTTATAACGCTAAAAATCGGGTTTCGATACGTGATTGGACATCTGAAATCTAATGTACTTTTTATATCGAAATATATTAGGCTTATAGGTTTGTATAGTATATGTTTTATTATTCGTATACAGTAGTATATACCTCGCTTTTACCCCCCCCCCCCTTTATATACGACGCCATTTGTGTTTGACTTAATTTTTTGAAATAAAAATGATTTAAGGCAAAGTGTTGTATTGTTAGTTTTTTCCTTTAGACATCAGAATTAACGGAAATGTTGTTTATTTCTTCGAAATGATTATAAAAAATACTTCATACTTCAAATAATTATACATATTTAGGACTACCTGTACAAGGAAAACATTTCACCCGAGTCACATTGAAAACTGAAAAAAAAATACTTATCGTAAGGAAACATTTCACTAGAGCCATGTTGAGAACGAAATGAAAATACTTGTCCTAGGGAAGCGTTTCATCAGAGTTATGTTGAGAACGAACAAAAAAAACTACTTGTACAAGAGAAACAACATTACTACATCTGACAAAGGTTGACAGAGAAACTAACCTTTATACATTAATACAACTAACAGAGGCACACATAGAAATAGGCCTGAATATATTAATACAACTAACATAGGCACACATAGAAATAGGCCTGAATACATTAATACAACTAACAGAGGCACACAGAGAAATAGGCCTGAATACATTAATACAACTAACAGAGGCACACATAGAAATAGGCCTGAATACATTACTACATCTGACAGAGGCACACAGAGAAATAGGCCTGAATACATTACTACATCTGACAGAGGCACACAGAGAAATAGGCCCGAATACATTACTACATCTGACAGAGGCACACAGAGAAATAGGCCCGAATACATTAATAAAACTAACAGAGGCATACATAGAAATAGGCCTGAATACACAACTAAAATTGACAGAGGCACACATAGAAATAGGCCTGAATACACAATTAAAACTGACAGAGAAACTGGCCTCAATGCAACACTTTCGGCTCGCTATTGGCAGAACCAAAAGCAAACAGTTAAGAAAAAAATAATTGGAGAGGAAAGACTGGTTGCTCTACGTAGATAAAAGTGTAATACGAAACAATAAAAGGGACAGAAGAAAGAGCTGGACATTAAGCATGCCGTTCCTCTGTGCTTTAGAAACGATTGTCACAAGTTTCAGTTTCGGTTTCTCATTTAAGCACCACCAAATAACTATGATTGAGATGAATCGCTCGCTTCTCGAATTGCGGAACGCGCAATCAGCATTCCTCTCAATCTCTTTCTCATTATCTTGCAGCCTTATTGCCAACAACGGGCTTGTGGTCTGAAAATTAACGCCTTCAGCTGTTTCAGACCGTAATAACGGGAACCCGCGCGAAAGCCAAATCCTCTCTAATATGCTCTAATTTGCCGAAGATAAATTGGACAGATAAACAGAATAGCTAAGCCTCTGCAAGAGAACACACACACTCCTCTTTTATGTATTTCATTCATTGTTTGGTCTTTTTATTCGTTACTCAAACGCACGTAGTGTTTGTTATGGGAGACTGGCGGTGTAAATCCGAGCATTGGTTTACATCAGGTCGTTAGAGAGTTAATTACCGAGTCCAGCTTTAACCACCAAAAAATAATTACGAATTTGTGAAAGAACACGTAATACAGAACTATTTCATCAATCGTAGTATAATTTGAGTACGGAAATTGTTTGCTTCATATAGTTTGATATACTAGCAGTAAGAAATATCACACTCTTTCGTTACTTCACTTACCGTATATATATATATCACGTTATAAATCCCACTATTCTACCGAGTCTTTATGTAGAGACGTGTGGATGACTTGTTTATTTTAATTCGAAATTTCTATACTGAATTGTATAAGTAGAAGTTTTTGGTGACTTTTACACAGAATATAAAACCGTATCTTTGTCAATGAAACAAACCTTTTACAGTTTGTCCTGGGGGGGTCAGGAAAACAAGACAGGTTTATACACATAGGAGATGATATAACATTTCACTTGATGTTTGTAGCACGTTATATGAAACATCACTTGTGTAAATTGTGTTTTTGTAACACGTAGTT
>NW_013669541.1:21099-26636 GCF_000517525.1 Limulus polyphemus | reverse complement strand
CCCCCCCCCCCCTACCCCCCCCACCCACACACACACACGGCTGAGAGGACAAGCATTTTCGGTGACGTAACCAGTGAAAAATTACAATTATTTTTCATTAAAAAAAGATATATTGTGTTTGACTCTTTTTGACATCACCCCAAACTTCCCTTGACATATCGGGTTATATATCCATGACATCATACCAAACTTCCCTTGACATATCGGGTTACATATTTTAAAAATACATATAATTATGCAGGTTTTATTCTTCGAAATGTAAATCCAAGAAAGGTTTAATATTCAATATATTTCATTTCCAATGCGTAGCTCTTCCACGCATGCTCTGTTAAAAGTATTTTTCCAAATACTGCATTTTATTGTTGTTGTTTTTTATTGTCAAACACGCAAATTGGTATCGTCACTGGACTTTTCTACTGATTTGTAAAGTTTATGCTGTTATCATCAGTTAAATCCTCAACACCAGATTTAAATATGTTGCTCTGTTCTATGCTGCTTGTAGCAGTCGTTGTAGATATATAGCTATATTTTATGTTTAGGGCTAGTAACAATATGTCGTTTAATAGCCTAAATATCGAAAAATTATCTTCAAAATATCTATTAACAATCAGACAATTAACCTCTCGTGCTAACATAACAGAAATATTTTTTCGAGGGGGGGGGGGTATAAAATATTTCTATATATATGTGTACAGATTAAACAAAGATTAATATCACCGCATCCATTAAGTACAGAGGATTATATCTGGAGACTAACAGAAGCTTTAAGATTCATATCTGCAGAGTTTTATAGAAAATTTCGTGTTTCAAAAGAAATTACAACGTATGTGATCTATTCGGAGTGATTTTTCCACACGATTAAATCTAAGAACCATGAAACACGATGTAGCTGTATTCACGAACTTATACGATACAATACTTTCGAAATAGACAGGAATAAAAACTCTATACGAGACGCAACCAGAAGAATAAGAAAACAAATGTTTAATAGATTAGTCAAATATCTAATCGGGTAAACAAAACATATTGTTTAAGATAGAAGAGTTCATTAATTCATGGATCTAATCCGGTTTATATAACGAAACCCGCCCACCTAAACACAGCTTGGTGTAATATCATCATAATCTAAAGGTTCGGTCTTTTTATAAGGAAAGACCCATTTGATTTTATCTTTAATGCAGTCCTAAGCCACCAGGATTGCAAAATGCAGAGACATTTATTTCATACTTACGATCGAGTACGGAATTACCAAAACCTTTTACCTTATTCCAAAGACAGACATGAAATGATGTCATGGTTTTGGAGCCTTTTAGGCCTAATGTCAAGTGACTACACACAGTAGGAGATCCCAGAGGCTCAACTCTTAATGTACGTCGATAGAAACGCTCTTACTTCGACTTATTCTCTTCACTCAAAGCAAAGAAAATGTACGAAGTTTGTAATATATCGTCTTCTACAAGAGTGGCTGTAATACAGGACCTGAGTATGGCTATTTTTTTAGACTCCGAATGGACATAAAAATAACTAACATTGGCCGTAGAAGTTTGTAGATTGTATACTGGGATTTGGATGATAAGTTGTCCACTGAAGAGGATTCGAAGAAGGTGTCATCAGTAAGCAGGATTTCGGCATATAATGAGTAATGGAGAAAAAAAAGGATTTACCATGAAAGCACCTAGCTTAAAGGAAAACGGTGAGAAGTAGCCTAACGATAACAAGAAATAAAAAGTTTTTCTTTTTTATGAAAATTTTATTTCGATTTGGACATCTCTTTGAGTTTGGGGTTACAGCAAATTTTACTTCCAGTGGTGTCCACTTTGTATATCGATCATTATCAGTGGTGTCCACTTTGTATATCGATCATTATCAGTGGTGTCCACACTATATATCGATCACTATCAGTGGTGTCCACTTTATATATCGATCACTATCAGTGGTGTCCACTTTGTATATCGATCATTATCAGTGGTGTCCACTTTATATATTGATCACTATCAGTTGTGTCCACTTTGTATATCGATCAATTCCAGTGGTGTCCACTTTGTATATCGATCATTATCAGTGGTGTCCACTTTATATATCGATCACTGCCCGTGAGGTCCAGTTTGTATATCGATCACTTCCAGTGGTGTCCACTTTATATATCGATCACTTCCAGTGGTGTCCACTTTGTATATTGATCACTTCCAGTGGTGTCCACTTTATATATCGATCACTTCCAGTGGTGTCCACTTTGTATATTGATCATTACCGGTGGTGTCCACTTAGTATTTAGATCACTGCCCGTGAGGTCCAGTTTGTATATCGATCACTTCCAGTGGGGTCCACTTAGTATATCGATCACTGCCCGTGAAGTCCAGTTTGTATATCGATCACTTCCAGTGGGGTCCACATATTAAGTAATCTTATTTTCTCTGCCTAATGCGACACTCTGTGTTAAGAATATAAATTTGGTAAAATCACTTATTTTTTTGTGTTAACTACATAAAAACTCAACAGTGAGTTGTGGAATTGATTACAATATTGTTGTTTTTATTAAGGATCTTGTAAGCAACAGAAAAGTGGACCCAAAAGCAGTTTGGACAATATATATAGTTTTGAAAAAAATATATATAGTTAAAAATCCGAGGAGTTAAATTTAGTAAAGAAATTAATTTTCTAACTCTGGGAGGTATGTTGTACCTGTGATAATACGTACCTTACTCTTGATATTTAAAAATGTGGTTCATAACACAATTGCTTTGATTATGTGTTTCAATAAATATGTAGATCTTAGAGGTTAAGACAGAGAAGTTAAGGAAACAAGAGAGGAAGGGAAGCTTGGCCTTGATATGGAGACTGACTTTTACATTTGGTCATCATTAGCAGTTGTTCCTTTGGGCTTCATGGGCTGGACGAAAAGTGTTAGATATTGGTTTTTAGTGCCACGCTACATAGTGGGCTATCTGCACTCTGTACGCTACGGGAACTCGAACCCAGGATTTAGCGTTGTAGGTCCATGAAACTTACCGTTGACCCATCGAGGTACGATCTTAAGTGTCCTGACTTTATATTAACCCTAATAAGCATTTAAAAAAACGATTGTATCGCTATTTTATTAGGATCTTGATGACCCCACTAGAATGATCACTTCTTGGAATAACGTAAGTTTCGAATTCATCACATTTTAAATCAACCTTTTTTACTCAAGTAATGAAGTGAACTACAAATAAACTATTAATTTATTTATTACAGGCTGTCCGAAAAGTCTGGAACCATAGGTGATTTCCAGGTTTTCTTAATTTAAGTTATGTAACTAATTATGGCGCTGTTAAAGCACGAGAAGGTCGAGTTAACCCTGCTGTTAATCCAAACTTGTTTAGAATTACAAGGACAGCACGTGGAATACATTCTGTATGATTCGTTGAAGTGCCTATGGTTCCAGACCTTTCGGACACTTTGTAGGTCAGCGCTTCCCAACCTTTTTTCACCGCAGCGCCCTCTTCAGCAAACAATGAGCACTCATGCCCTTTCTAGTAAATCTTTAGACCATTAAGATGTGTTACTAAAATGAAAATTGTAAGGCAGTATAGTCAATTCTTATGGCTTAACTTCAATAAATATAACTCAAAACTTCTCTGTCTGCCCCCCCCCCGCCTCTCCATCAAAATTTACTGCCCCTTGAATTATAAAAACACCCACTAGAGGGCGGTACCGCTCAGGTTGGGAACACTGTTGTAGATTAGTACTGTTCAACACATAAGTTATTATTTGTTTTAGAACATTGGGCTATCTTCTATGTCCACCGCGGAAAATCGAACCCCAGATTTTAGAGCTGTAAGTCTGTAAACTTACCGTTGTCCCAGACTAAAAGAATGTGTTATGTGTTAAATTACTAAAACTATGCAGTTTAACTACGATGTTAAGTTTACATCATAATACGTGTAATTTTGTGTGAAATGTAAGAGGGCAAATGCCCCCTCTTACCCCCTTCCTTCGGGCGACTATGGAGACAACATTTCCAGAAAAAGCTTTTTGCGGAAACTTTGGGTTAAATATTGGATACCAATGTATATCTAGAACGATATAAATATAAAATCATAAATAACATTCGACGTTAAACTGGTACACAATTAAAAACATTTTATTTAGGCCTATCTATGGCCTTCAAAAAAGTTGACGACTCAACATGTTTCGACGTTACAACGTCATCCTCAACGTCGAAACATGTAGAGTCGTCAACGTTTTGAAGGCCATAGTTAGGCCTAAATAAAATCTTTTTACTTGTGTACCAGTTTAACGTTGAATGTTATTTATGCTTTTAACTTTATACACAAGTACCAAAATACTACAATTACGATATAAATATATGTTTATTCTTCTGTTTATTTGATAATTTATAGGAATTCTGTTTACAGAAATAACTGTGTTAGATGTATTCTGGAGTCTGCACTGTTCATTTTATCTAGTATATATTTAATATAATTAATAGCTGCAGAAGAGACTACGACAACTATAGATAAAAACAAATCAGAAACATTTCAACCGTGATTTCTTTTTACACAACATTGTGATTTATCTTACTTCCGTTCTAGACGAGTGGCCGAGCTACGGTTAGAACCTCAACATTGGGACAAATGTTCCACAGAAATTTATCATTTTTTTCGCCGTGTACAATAAACGTCATTATCGCTCGGGTTTCATTAAACCCAGGAAACAGACAGATCTGAAAATATACAGTAATGGACGATTGATGTGCTGTAAATAAAGGACTAACACGAGAACAGTAAGGCCCAAAATCTGGGGTGTCGTTTGCTCCAATAATACAAACGAACTGGAGTAGATCACTTCCTGTTAGCATGTTTGGGTTGCTACACTAACGTTGGATAGAATCCTTTAGTAGGTAGAGATGTACGTAAGTGAGAGAGTGATCAAACACAATATGTCTCATCACAGTATGGAAATAAAAGTGGATATGTAACCCGATATGTCAAGGGAAGTTTGGTATGATGTCATGGATATGTAACCCGATATGTCAAGGGAAGTTTGGTATGATGTCAAAAGAGTCAAACACAATATGTCTCATCACAGTATGGAAATAAAAGTGGATATGTAACCCGATATGTCAAGGGAAGTTTGGTATGATGCCATGGATATGTAACCCGATATGTCAAGGGAAGTTTGGGGTGATGTCATGGTAAAAACGTTGCAATTAATATTCTACAGAGTAAATACACTTTTTCAAATTAAAAATACAGCTAATTTTCTCTAGATTAGATCTAGTTTATTTACAGAAACTACGTGTTACACAAACACAATTTACACAAGTGATGTTTCATATAACGTGCTACAAACATCAATAACTATATGTATTTTTAAATAAAAACGTTGCAATTAATATTCTACAGAGTAAATACACTTTTTCAAATTAAAAATACAGCTAATTTTCTCTAGATTAGATCTAGTTTATTTACAGAAACTACGTGTTACACAAACACAATTTACACAAGTGATGTTTCATATAACGTGCTACAAACATCAAGTGAAATGTTATATCA
>NW_013669541.1:13727-20297 GCF_000517525.1 Limulus polyphemus | reverse complement strand
TACTTAAATACACCATTTCGATTTAAATTGCATTGTTTTAAACGTGAAAACAAGAAAACCTGAAGAGTAGTGAAAACTACGAAACCGGTTTTGTAAATTTTGTTTGTTTGTTTGTTTTTAGAACAAATTCACATTAGGCTATGTATATATACACACACATTTACATACTAATCCTCACCATCTAAAGGATATAAGGCTATTAATAAAAAATCCTTCAAACCAAGCAGCAATGTGTAACAATATTAGATAGTTCATGCAAACAATAAAACGTGTTGAATTCTACGTGCCTAAAATGTGGAAATTTAATAATCATTGTTCATAATTTAATAATCATTGTTAATAGTTTAATAATCATTGTTCATTATTTAATAATTATTGTTAATAGTTTAATAATCATTGTTCATTATTTAATAACCATTGTTAATAGTTTAATAATCATCGTTAATAGTTTAATAATCATTGTTAATAGTTTAATAATCATTGTTCATAATTTAATAATCATTGTTAATAGTTTAATAATCATTGCTGATAATTTAATAATCATTGTTAATAGTTTAATAATCATTGCTAGATGGCGCCACTATCAATTCAATTTTGAATTTCAGCTTGTTACATAATTATCAGACCTATTGATTATGGAATATAACTTACTAAAGATAATTACTGAAATCAATGAATTATTAAGATTGCAAAGATCCACAATAATAACAAATTTTAATTTTTTGTTCACAAGGTAAATAACTTATAATATTCCACATACTTGTTTGTCTATGCTGTACCTTGTGGTTGCTAAGATTCCTGTCAAGTAGAGACCTCTATTGACGTAAGGAAGCTTTAAAAAATCAAATTATCACAAAACTAAGTGTATTACAATCTTTAACTACTTTCAACGCTTCTTAATTTTCCGCACAGAATTCATGTTTTCATTATAAGATTTTACAATATTTCTAAACAAAATATGTCCAATTCATGTCTAATCAACTCGTCCTGCTAAAACACATTCCAAGTTTGTTCATACATCATAATTATTATACGACAGACGTGCCAAATAAGTTTATTAATTTGTCAAACGCTAGTCATAATATGAGATACTATACGTAATCTTTATCAAATTTACTCGTTTAGAACAGTTTCTTACCTGATAACAACGAAAATATTTTTATGTCATCGTCTTTCCTTATCCTAAGGAATGTTCCAGATACTTTTTATTAAGTAAAGCTGAATATCAATATTATAGAAATGAATCATTTTTTTTCTTTCAAAATTATAGTAGTTGAAATTTTCTGTACATAGCTAAGTGTAATATGAAGACTTCCATAACTCTCCCCCTCCTCTACCGCTATTAAACTTTTTTTTCTGATTGAATAATTTTAGGTTAGAACTGGTCATTGGTCACGCGTAGGTGGACAATATAATTATTACAACAGGTAGTGACGAAAACAGGACTACTGGCTATAATCTACAGCTTTGAGTTGACGATAACCTAACAATAATTATTAAATTATGAACAATGATTATTAAACTATTAACAATGATTATTAAACTATTAATAATGATTATTAAACTATTTACAATGATTATTAAATTATGAACAATTATAATTAAATTATGAATAATGATTATTAAATTATGAACAATTATAATTAAATTATGAATAATGATTATTAACTATTAACAATGATTATTAAATTATGAATAATGATTATTAAACTATTCAACAACGATTATTAAATTATGAACAATTATTATTAAATTATGAACAATTATTATCAAATTATGAACAATGATTATTAAATTATTTACAATGATTATTAACTTGCCCACAACGATTACTAAATTATCAACAATGATTATTAAATTATCAACAATGATTATTAAATTATCAACAATGATTATTAAACTATTAACAATGATTATTAAATTATCAACAAACTTGAACATCGGAAACTTAACACCTTTCTACCTCCATCTGATCCTTGAAATTTGGGGGGTGATTTAATATTTATTTTCTTTATCGGTATAGAAAACCATTGGTATTTGTGCCTATACAACAGTCATCATTACCATATTACTGAATTCGTAATTATTATTTTGTATTTTGCAAAGAATTTCTTCCTTCCCCTCCTTCTGTGGCTCGACAATAATTCCGAGGACTTACAATGCTAGAATCCTGCTTTCGATACTCGTGATGGGCAGAGCACAGATAGCCCTTTCTGTAGCTTAGGGCTTAACTACAAACAAAACACATATCCAATTGTGTAGCTTTGTACTCAACAAAAAATATTTCGCTGTTTCTAGTTTTTCGCAAAGCCACTCGAGGGCTATATGTAATGTACTAGAGGGAAGGCAGCTAGTCAAACCATCCACCGCCATCTTTTGGACTCCTCTTTTACCAAAGAACAGTGGGATTAATCGTCACATTATGACGTCTCCACGGCTGAAAGTGCAAACATATTCGGTAACGGAATTCGATTTAAACCTGCGACTTTCAGTTTGCGAGTGAAGTACCCTAACCACCAGGCCATCAACAACAAAACACAACACCTGTTCATTGTTTATGTTAAGTATAGATTTGACAAGATGCCGAAAAACAAAAACGAATTCATGTAAAATTCATATTCAGAATGCTTGACGAGCTTGTGTTAACGTGAAATTATTTCAGTTTGTAAATTTCTGTCATTTGATACCAAGTGAATTTGGTTTCCCCTACTCACAACTGTTATTCACTTGTTTTTGTTTTTTCTCTCTTCTGATATTAGCGTGGCTCAGTGGTAAGTCTGAGGGCTTATAATACTAAAAATCGTGTTTTGATACCCGTGATCTGTATATAGCACAGATCGTCCATTGTGTATTTATGCGCTTGATAACAAACTTAATATAAAAAAAAAATATTTTGTATTTTGGTAATACATATTTCTTTCCTTTATCAGTTTATAGTATTATCGCTAGATGGCGATAATGTTTCTCACCTCTTTATAATTTATTTAATTTTTTAAAACTCAGTTTGTGAGTGAGGGAGACATTTTTTAGTGAGTTGATTCCCAAACAAAGCTCTTTCCGGTATTATCTTTTTTTTAATTCTGAATAGAGATTTGAAATTTTTGCGACATTTGAAATCTGAATTGCCCATCAGCGTGGCCGAATTCTTATTAATTTCTATGCTACGAGAGAGTAAAACCCATACCCTCATTCAAAATCCCACACAAAACACGGTAGTGGCCGCATACTGGTTCCTCTGTTCTATAAAGCTGTTTACTTCGCGGTTTTCACGAGTTTTGTCAATAGAGATGGTTGAGAAAGGCTTAATGAAACTTAGTTGCCACTATCAGGTGGCTACGTGTGGTACCTGGCTGAAGTGTAGTAAACTACGATGTTTTGTGGAAGAGGAATAAACACTATTAAGATGTGGGCCCTTTATCAGCAAAGTATTTTGTTTTTTGTTAGTTTTTAGGTTAATAGATCAAGGCCTTTATCGGAGTAATTTTTTTTTAATGTGAAAAATTTACGAAAGGTGAAATTGGAAACGTCGACAAAAAAGTAGATAAGTTTATTGTTACAACATTAACAAAGGTGGTACGTTTTGTTTTTTGAAAAATTTGGTAGAGCAAAAATATTTTCATGGATATTTGTTTCCAATTTTGACGAATTTTCGCGAAAAACTATACAAGATTTGTTTGTTTCGTTGAATTTCGCGCAAAGCGTCCTCTAGTGGCACACCGGTACGTCTGCGGACTTACAACGCTAGAAATCGGGTTTCGACACCCGTAGTGAGCAGAGCATCCACCTTTTCTGTTATACCCTTCGAAACGTTGTGTGTATCGTAATACGTCCTTTTTTATCACTTACACCTAACACAAGTTCTGGTTTTAGTTTGTAGAAATGGTATTTCTTAAGTAGTCTTTGGTAAAATAGATTAGCAGTGTTTGTCAACAACGCTCTGACTTCTCTCTCAGCTCATAAAGGAAAATTTTCATGTCGTATTCTCGTATTTTTTATTTTAAGTTTGTTCTTTGTGTTGGCAAATTTTCAAATACCACGTTTGTGGTAGAAATCACGGATATCTTTGGAGGAAAAAATAAGCTAAGAAATGAAAGCTATCAAATTCAAGTTTCTTCAGAAACTGTCTTCTGTTAAAAAACACCGGAACTATAATTTTATAATCGCAAATTAATCAGGAAGTTTATGTCATCAAAACATCTGCATCAAAATTAAATAAAGTTTTTTGAAATAGCGATATTCTTTTCCTTTAATGTATGTTCAGGTACATAAAACCAGGAAATAGACAACTCAAAATCCTTAGCCCTCTGGTGGCTCAGTGATAAATCGGAGGGCTTATAACGTAAAAAATCGAGTTTCGATAACCGCGATGAGCACGTCAAAGGTAGCCCGTTATGTAAGCTTTATGTTTAACAATAAAATATTTATGTCTTAATAGCTTATTTAAAAGGCATGAATTTGTGACTTTTAAACTCAATGATAGTATAGTTTATGTTAAAATGAATTTCCTATGATGGCTCCAAATTATATGCAGCTTCTGAGGTTATTAATCTTTAAGCACCGTGTTTCTGTTTATCGACGTATTGTTTGAGAACTGTGATCAAACACTGCCACCTATTAAGAAATATATTTGTAATACTTAGTGTAACCAGTTTCTATTAAATGATAAGAAAATGTAAGACAATCAGTTTATAAGATTTCTTGTGTTGAATTTTTCAAGAGTTGTTCGTTATATAAAGAAGTTTGGGTTTCACACCAAACTGTAGTTTTTTTCTTTTACCTTTTTTTGGGCTAACGATTCCCCCTAGTGGCTCAGCGGAAAGTCTGCATGCCTACAACGCTAAAAATCGGGTTACGATACCCATGATGGGCAGAGCACAGCTTACCTATTGTGTAGCTTTGCGCTTAACAACAACCAAATCGCCACAACGAAACTAGCCATTATATAATACAGAAAATGTGTTGTTGCTAAAACACGAGGTTTTCAAATATATCTGTATACGTCCGCTTGTTAGTGTTTTATTTTTGCTGAATAAATTCAAATTATCATTGCGAAATAACAAGATAACCCCTAATTTCACTTTTGTATCCTTTGGTCAATAAATTAGTGGATTTTCTTTTTATGTTCAACACTCGAACAGCTTAATAAGATACATCATAATGTAAACGCTTTGATATTTATGCGTTGCCATTCGCACCAAAATTAGGCTTAAAACCATTGGGAGTATTGTCTTACTCAATGTTAAACACATTTTGGAGAGTTATCTGACCCAATATTGACTGGTCAATATTTATATTTACCATATAAACCCAAACTGACCCCACTTTAGCCTACAACATCCTTCCATCTCGTCGTAATTATCTCTTTTCATTACAACAAAATAGACTTCACTTTTCTATCCATATTTAAATTTGCTGTAATCCTCTTGCTTACAGCACGTGCAAGAGCTTGCCTTATGCGCATGCTACATTCACATTTGATGCGTAAATCTTGAGGATTTTTTGGTGTTCGTGTGGAGTTGGGAAGAAAAACCGCTGCTTTGTTACACCAATGCTTGGGAATTATATGTGATAATGAGAACCAACTTTTATTTTTAAAACCCAGAACCAAAAACTTAGGCCTCTGAATTCTGAGGACACGTATTTTTTTTCACTAAATACGTTTGTCTGTTTGTTTGTAGCATGAAGCTGTACAACGGGTTATCAGCATTCTAGCCACTGAAAGGAATCGTACCCCGGGTCGTAAGTTGTAAGTCCGTAAACTTACCGCTAACTCACTGTGGGACTCCTAAAATACGAAGCAATGTGTTGTCGAGACCGTGGAAAGCACATGTTGAGACCATGGAAAGCACATGTTGAGACCATGGAAAGCACATGGTGTAGTCATGATTTCATATCAGGTCTTGGGAATGTACTTATGTTTATTTCTAGCACAATGATACGAAAAAAGCTAGACATAACGTAGAATCTTGGTCATGGTTTGCGTCCCGTTGCTGTAAAAACACGCTCCGCACTATTATAAGTATAATTATATAAATTAAACAATTGTGGGTTTGGTTGTATGTTTGAAGTTAAGCACAAAGCTACACAATGAGCTCTCTTCTTGGAACGTTTACACTTTAAGATATGTTTTGAAACCTGGACGTCAGTTTTGTCCCATTTTTGAGCTAAAAAGCTTATTAAAGTATCCAGTTTCCGTTAGAGACGCATGAAAATACATTATTTGTTTTATCGCTCCTCTAATAATATAAAAAACTTACCTTTAGAGATATTTTCTTTCAAGAACTGGTTAAAATATTTTTATGTTTTGTGAATTGGGTATTTGAGCGTATAATATTTCAAAGTGAAATTCTCGTGAATATTGGAAGCATTTGTTTGGTTTTGTTCAATTTCATGTAAAGCCACTCGAAGGCTATCTGTGTTAGCCGTCCCTTAGTGATAGAATACACGAAAGCTAGTTAGTCAACATCACCTGCCGCCAACTCTCGGGCTACGCTTTACAAACAAATCGTGGGATTGACCGCCACACTATAATTTCCCCCCCCCCCACACACACACACACGGCTGAGAGGA
>NW_013669541.1:8612-12740 GCF_000517525.1 Limulus polyphemus | reverse complement strand
AATTTAGTTCTTCGTATTGTTAACCGACACTAGGCAGCTGGTACACGCATAGTTGAACAGAGTTGTTTAAACATTTGTTTAACAACAAGTAAAAGCTTGGAATGGTCTATTCTTTCATTGTGGGTGTGGCTGTGAGCTCCGAAACTAGTTCCACCAGGGGACATATATGTGTGTATATAGAGGTAGATAATTAAATACACGTGAGTAATTTTGTCCGTTTTTCTTGAGTGTTTCGTCAGTTTGAAAACCTTTGTTAAAGCTCTGAATTTGAGAAATTTCATTGGTAAACAGAAGAACAAGGATAACACTTTAAGTCAACAACGAATAACATTAGTTATGTTTTGGAATTTTAACTTTGTAATCCTCGTTTAGTTAATTTATTTTATAATCCTGGAATGTAACATACGTTTTCATATATAAACGTTTGCAACAGCTACTAGTAATGGATATTTGTATAAAAAAACCTTTTTGACCTAAATTGTTTTCTTCGGTAGTTCCATGTTTTCCTTCTTTATTATGATATAACACATTTCTCCACTAGATGGCACTTTAATATGATTATCGTCGTATTATACATTCAAGATTTTATTATTTCGTTTCTTTGTTTGCCGTTAGGTGTAAAGCTACATAATGGGCTATCCGTGCTCTGCCAACCACGGGTATCGAAACCTGGTTTTGAGCGTTATAAGCCCACAGGTTAAGATTTTATTGTGTTATTACAGTTTTAGTGTTCAAAAATATAAGTGAAATACATACCTCTAAATTTTCTTTGTGATTATACGTACTTTTTATATTGTCTGCCTATACTTGTTGATCTCCTTCTTTATTGTAAAAGGTTTCCAAACAACTTCGTTTGTCTGTTCATCTCAACGACACTCAACGGGCTAAATTGCATCTTCAGACCAAAGGCAGTCCCCGCCGCCTAAAGCGACTGATTTTAATCATTTAGCTGGATTGATTGCTGAAAGTGCTGTGCGTATTTGATATCACTCGAGCTCAAGATTCTCAGTCCGATACGATAACCCCCAATAAAACTATTATGTAGTTCCTTTCATTTTTATTTCTTACACACACAAAAACAACAGAGTAGAGACGTCCACAGTTAGCTTATAACGCAAAAAAACCTGGCTGAGATTCCTGCGGTGAGCCTACCACAGATAGCCTATTGTGTGGCTTTAAGGCTTAACAACAAATCAACAGAAGTAGGACATTACAAAATGTCAGTTTTAGAATACGTCTGGTGGCGACACTCTTCAAGAAGGAATACTAAAGACAGGATCTTTAAAATACAGCTAAAAATGAGCAGCCGCTGACAAGGGTTCTTTAATTATTAAGAATCGAATGCCATAACCTCAAATTAATCATAATTTACTGCTAATTATTATAACAATATTAACAAGGGATCATAATTTGCTGTAAATTACCCCTACTTGTATAATGATTATATTAGCTTACATAAATTAGCCCCTACTTGTATAATGATTATATTGGCTTACATAAATTAATCCCTACTTATATAATGATTATATTGGCTTACATAAATTAACCCCTACTTGTATAATGATTATATTGACTTACATAAATTAACCCCTACTTGTATAATGATTATATTGATTTACATAAATTAACCCCTACTTATATAATGATTATATTAGCTTACATAAATTAATCCCTACTTGTATAATGATTAATTGATTTACTCCAACCCAAACATTATGTAAGTAGGGTTTAATTTATGTAATCAAACCTAAGAATTATACAATTAGGGATTAATTTATGTAATCCAATCTAAACATTATACAAGTAGGGGTTAATTTATGTAAGCCAATATAATCATTATACAAGTAGGGTTTAATTTATGTAAGCCCATATAATCATTATATAAGTAGGGATTAATTTATGTAAGCCAATATAATCCAATATAATCATTATACAAGTAGGGGTTAATTTATGTAAAATATAATCATTATACAAATAGGGGTTAATTTATATAAGCCCATATAATCATTATACAAATAGGGGTTAATTTATGTAAGCCCATATAATCATTATACAAATAGGGGTTAATTTATGTAAGCCCATATAATCATTATATAAGTAGGGGTTAATTTATGTAAGCTAATATAATCATTATACAAGTAGGGATTAATTTATGTAATCCAATCTAAACATTATACAAGTAGGGGTTAATTTATGTAATGGCTTACATAAATTAACCCCTACTTGTATAATGATTATATTAGCTTACATAAATTAATCCCTACTTATATAATGATTATATGGGCTTACATAAATTAACCCCTACTTGTATAATTCTTAGGTTGGATTACGTTTTATGATTTAAAACCTATTAATAGATTTCTCCCTGGTGTACCGCTTAAATTTTGTTATAAATTTGGGTAGATAAGAAATTTAAAAGAAAACAAATGACCGTGTTATTTATCGTAGGTAGACTTGTGGTACTGAAAGTAACTGGTTATTACCATATCATGTTGATTTATTTATTTTATCATTTTTAATACTTAAAAAGTCTTACAAATGAACCAATGGTTTTGTTTGTATCTTAACAACCAAGCCATGTACAACCATGAAAAGAGAGGTTGAAAATAAACCTTAAGTATTGTTATACTGACAAGGTAGAAATAAAATTATATATTGTTGAACACACCTACTTGAAGCGTGGCTTTACTGTGTTCATGAAATATAGAAATCACGTGCCGAACATCCACCACTAAGTAGGTTTATCACACGGATCCGTCCAACATGAATCCTTTGTAGGGTTTGGTTCATGAGGCAAGTCCTCTACTTATCAATTCCTCCCATTGGTTTATTGTGCCATGTCCAGACAGCAAGCATACGAGCTTGGCATCTGTTATATTAATGTAATTGTTATGGTCTGTTGAACCGATTTTCCCTCTGACATCAGGCACCCAAGGGCTTCATTCGAAGTACGGATATCATAATTCAAGAGTTGCCCAATTAAATTTTGATATACAGGCCTGACCTATAAAAAAAATTGTTCAACAGAACAGTAGGTTAGGGCTTTTAAAGAGAGTTGTGTTAACAGTGAAAGTATATGAGGTTTATTTAAAAATCTGTTGTTTTTTTTTTATGGAAAATGTTCTATAAAATGAGAATAAATATGAATTCATAACTAAACGTTCGCTCTGAAAGATGAGATGTAATTCACAAAAAAAGGGGGGTAAAAAGAAATTGTTCTCGGCAACAAAAGTACACTGTTATCATTTACATAACCTGTTGGTTAATCAAGGAAAGCTAGAGAAAGTTCATTATCTAACACAACCAGCCAAATTTGGTTGCCACAACAACTAGCTTGACTAGTAAACTGTAACAAGCCAGATAATAAGGTTCGTTAGTCAGGAGAGAGTTAGTGTGTTTCTAGTGAGGAGAGGAAGCCTTGTAAGTCACGAAAGTTTTTTCAGTTGTAAACTATTCAAAAGAAATCTTGTAATAGACGGGTAATCTCAATGTCCACAGATTTATCAAAGAACTGCGTTTGAAACTCATTAGTTGGCATTTTTTATTTGTTTGTGCACGGAAATGATATATCTCGCTTGGCATATCTTGTGTCAACGAATCGTAATTTCAAAGAATTTGGAACTTTTACAGCTAATCTTAGAGAGCAATCTTTTCAACGTATAAATGGTTTAGGTTTTGTTATTGGTGAGAGATGTTAATCAGAAGATCGCGTGTTTTATAGAACTACATTCTGTTACATGATCTCAAGTTTAAGACAAGTCAAACAAGCATAGCAACTTACACTGATAGTTTCTCGAACACCTTCACCTAAATATCACTTTAAACAAGTATGTTGTTCCCTGCGTATCATAAAAAAAAATTGTTTGTTTTTGACGAATCGAGAA
Organism: Limulus polyphemus; assembly: GCF_000517525.1. Taxonomy (NCBI): domain Eukaryota; kingdom Metazoa; phylum Arthropoda; class Merostomata; order Xiphosura; family Limulidae; genus Limulus; species Limulus polyphemus. The sequence goes on along the minus strand of NW_013669541.1, from coordinate 8,856 downwards.
AGATTATCTTCGTGAACTCTAACAAAATGTAATCAAGATATTTTACTTCATAAATATTCTGTTTGTTTACAAACAGTATTTAGTTTTAACTGTTTGCCACTCCCATTGATTAAGAGCCGCAAAGTTGTTCGTTTAATCTCGTTGTTAGATCCTAACTTATTGAGAACTGACCTATCTTGTGTGTAATATAAGTAGCTAATCTATAATTTGTTGGGAACTGACCTATCTTGTGTGTAATATAAGT
>NW_013669541.1:3110-7669 GCF_000517525.1 Limulus polyphemus | reverse complement strand
ACATTTATCTATAGCTCCTGTAAACAGAAGAGAACACTCGTAGTATTGTAAGTATAATTACATTTATCTATAGCTCCTGTAAACAGAAGAGAACACTCGGAGTATTGTAAGTATAATTACATTTATCTATAGCTCCTGTAAACAGAAGAGAACACTCGGAGTATTGTTTTTGTGTTTTACAGTTTTATGGACGTTTTTTACAATTATTACACATAAGGGACGTAACTTTTTCATGTTCTAATATAACCTTTCATTAATCATGAACTTACATAACTTCCGTCCAGGGGACGGGTACTCCAGCTAGTTGTTTATATAATAAAAATGAACAACACAAAGTATTCACGGAAAGGATTAAGTTGTACAAGGATAAAAAAAAACAGTACTGGGTGTTACTACAAGTACAAGTTTTGTTTTAAATGTAGCCAACACAGTGAGATTCGTGCTTGACAAGCCCTGATAAACCACATAAATTCAAACAGAAAATGAACAATACTTCAATTTCTAACCGGAGTTGAAAAATAGTTGATTGTCTGTCTTTTCTGGCATTAAATTATGTGTGGAGTTTGTTTATCGTCCTAAAGAAGGGTTTACAAATACAGATATTTTAATGAAGGTTTTACGGGAGTGCTTATTTTTACACAGACTTTCAAACAAAATCCTCGTGCGAATATTCTATAAACCTCGTGTTAAAATGTTTACTTTTATATAGGTGCTCTTGGAACTTTTTGGAATAACTTTATATTACCTTCTTTTACTATAAATATTCGCTCTCTAGAAATATTCCAAATGTTTCCAAAAGTTCCGAAGAATTTATCTATAAAAAAAAACGTTGAAAATGCCTCCATTGGACCAGCTGAAAGTCTGTAAGTTTACGATATCCGTGTTGAGCAGAGTACAGATAGCCCATTGTGTAGTTTTGTGTTTAACAGCAATCAAACCAATGTGTTGAAGATCAGTTAATCAGATTGCTTTAGTTTAAAGGATCAAGTTTTGTATTTAACAGTGCACGTGAAAGAGATCCAGTTCAATTCTTAATAACGTATAAGGATAATGACGTGGGAGACTTGCGTCTCAGAGTTAGGGTCAACATCTGCCAACTACGAAGTTTGTTATAAAGAAGTTATGTACCAACAGGAATAGAAATCGTGTTATTTACTGGCTAATATTGCTAGGATTTTGTTTTCGAATATCAAGAAAGAAAAATTATTACTCGCCATTCTATAACCCTAATATAAATACTTAGGTAGTGAACATACTTTAAAAGTGTTGACCAGGTGGTTAGGGCGCTCGACTTGCAATTTGCAACACTGGTCGCTGGTTCGAATCTCCATCCCACCAAACATGGTCGCCCTTTCAGCCGTGAGGGAGTTATAATGTGACGGTCAATCCCACTATTGGTTGGTAAAAGAGTAACTCAAGAGTTGGCGGTGGGTGTTGATGACTAGCTGCCTTCCCTCTAGTTTTTCACTGCTAAATTAGGAACTTCCAATCAAAGTGTTGGTTTGTTTCATTTTAGCGCAAAGTTACACAATATGCGCTCTCTCACCGCCGCTGGGATCGAGCTCTTAATTTTAGCAGTATAAGCTCTGAAGCTTACCGCTAAGCCACCGAGGACTTCCGCACAATAAATGACTAAGCTTACTTTAACTGCATATGTATAAATTAGAAAATTATTAATAAATAACAAAAGTTTGATTTTCTTGATTTATGTTCCAAAAATCGAACATATTTAGCTTATATCACTAAAATATGACTTATGTTCCAAAAACCGAATATATTTAGCTTATATCACTAAAATGACTTATGTTCCAAAAACCGAATATATTTAGCTTATACACTAAAATATGACTTATGTTTATAAGCTAAATATATTCGTTTTTTGGAACATAAGTCATTTTAGTGATATAAGCTAAATATATTCGGGTTTTGGAACATAAGTCATATTTTAGTGATATAAGCTAAATATATTCGGTCTTTGGAACATAAGTCATATTTTAGTGATATAAGCTAAATATATTCGGTTTTTGGCAGGCAGAACATAGCTATCTCATTGTGTAGCTTTGTGCTTAACAACAAAGTTAAAAGCCATCTTTCCACAGCATATGTAACTAAGCAAAAGTTACGTGTTTCTGTTTACTAATTATTTATTGCACTCTTTAAAATTCAGAGCACGTTTTGTATACGAGTAAGTAACACGATTTGATTGATATACACGAAGGTTAGTAACCATGACATATCTTAAATCTGCGAAACTGACGTGTAATCGTCTGTGTTCGGTTCTGTAATGTTTCATCAGTATGTTAATCCGCACTGATCACCTCTGAAAGGATCCTGTCCTGAAACAAATAGGATCTGGGCAACGTTACGTGAAGGCAAACGTAAGAGTGAAGAAACGTTGTCCAGGTCTGATTGTTTTCTGAGAGACTGCCCACTCAGAGGTACATACTACTGGTTAATTTCTTTGGATTATTTAAATTTAGTTCGAAAAAAAGAACTCACCATCATTTACATATTTTCCTTTAGCAGGCAAATTATTCAGAGACGTTAAGAACCAAAATTACACAAGTATATGTGATTTTTTTGAAATTAAGTTTGAGAAATAATTTTGGTTTACCCTCTGAAAGATTCAGTTTTGTTGATTTCCAGTTTTTACTGAAATGCTTTAGTAACCGTTAGTATCGAAACCCGAGTTATAGCGTTATAAGCCCTCAGAATTACAGCTGAGCCACCGGAAGGGCGACTTTAAACTATTTATACAAATGTATTTTAAAGTAATGTACACAGCGTACGCAATAAATGTAAATTTTTTAGGTGTGAGTTAAAAGTGTAAAAGTACGAATGTTCGTTTGTTTGTTTGAAGTTAAGCACGAAACTACACAACTGTTGTTTATCTGTGCTCTGCTCACCACTGGTATCGAAGCCCGGTTTCTAGCGTTGATGAATATTCAATTATGTTTTGAGAAGAAGAATTCTTCATAAAAATGTATCTTATGTGTGAAAATGTAATATATAATTTCTCTTTTTTTAAAGTAATCACTATCAATATATGTTTAACAAGAAAACTGTACATTCATATAATACCTAAAAATCTGGTTTCGATACCCGTGGTGGGCAGAACAAAGATAGCTCAACTTTCTCTATGTAGTGTTATGTGTAACTAATACTAATTTTAACACTGTAACGATGACGTTGGGTAAATTCAAACTCACGAGCAGACACGCCATATTAACTAAGAAAAGTATTTATGGTTTTCTAGCATGGCCTACGCGACTGTTATCCTAAAAGATTCACGTGCACGCCACGGTCTCTCTCTTATCATTGAAAAAACATATATGACGAGACAAACACCTATGACGTGTAATGTGAACAGAATGTTGAGAAGGCACGGTATACCAACCTTTTAGTTCCACTTTATTAATATTCCAAGTGAATTGGCATTGTCACCTACTATAAACCGGTTCGTCCTTTCACACTCGGAAGACCCATAGCTATAGCTGTGTGTTTGTGTATCTTACACTTTAAAGAAGGCATTGAAAATCTCAGCGAGAAGGTTAGAACGAGAATTTCTGCGTCTTTGTCTTTAGACTATACGAATAAAGGGGTTAGAACGAATATTAGTAACGGTGTTAAGGGGACTATGCTACAACAATAGATAATAGATACTAAAATAGACAGTGGGCTGACTATCTGCGACGTGCCCACTGCGAGTATCGACCCTATATTTCTTACCGCTGAGTCAGCAGGGAGGACAGAATGGTTTGGTTTTCGCGTAAAACGACACGAGGGCTATCTGCGCTAACCGTCCCTAATTTAGCAGTGAATGATAGACTAAAGAAAAGACAGCTAGTTAACATAACCTGCCGCCAACTCTTGGGCTACTCTTTTACTACTCTTTTTAGTGGGATTAACCCTCACATTATAACGCCTTCACGCCTGAAAGGGGCGAGTATGTTTGGTGGGACGGGGATTCGAACCCGCGACCATCAGGCCATGCCAGGCGGGAACAGAATGTGTGAGTAAAACGTGGATAGGCGATAGTGAGAAGTATTTAAGTAGATAAATAAACGTGAATAGATTACAAAAGAAGGTGGGAAATACTTTTTATGTATATTTAATTTTTTAAGAACTAGGACTTCTAAATAAATTAAACGGCACGTGTGCACAGGTAAGGTATTCAAAATAGACATACAATAAATTAATTTTATTAAAAATAAGAAATAACCTTAACAAGACTGTTTTTAATCAAACTAATTTATTGTGCAACAATTCTGCGTATCAGGCTAAGTCACAATAACGCAACACTGTGTTAACAAACATAGAGTTTTTAATCAGGCAAAGTCACAATAACGCAACACTGTGTTAACAAACATAGAGGTTTTTAATCCAGGCTAAAGTCACAATAACACAACACTGTGTTAACAAACATAGAGGTTTTTATCAGGCTAAGTCACAATAACACAACACTGTGTTAACAAACATAGAGGTTTTATCAGGCTAAGTCACAATAACACAACACTGTGTTAACAAACATAGAGGTTTTTATCAGGCTAAGTCACAAT
>NW_013669541.1:0-2110 GCF_000517525.1 Limulus polyphemus | reverse complement strand
AACACAACACTGTGTTAACAAACATAGAGGTTTTATCAGGCTAAGTCACAATAACACAACACTGTGTTAACAAACATAGAGGTTTTATCAGGCTAAGTCACAATAAACACAACACTGTCGTAACAAACACAGAGGCTATATTTACGTTAGGCCTACAATTGCTAATATGGTTTTTGTTTCTTATCTACTCCTAGATATTACATATTTATTCCGTGTCCCCCCCCCCCGCCTTTCCTCCCACCTCCATAGTGGTTCAGTTGTAACTATGTGGGCTTATAACACTGAAAATCTGGCTTCGAAATCCGTGGTGGGTACGGCACAGATAGCCCATTCTGTAGCTTTGTGATTGACTACAAACAAACCAAATATATTCCATTAGCAGATAGATGTTGTCATATATTTATCGTCAGTACCAGTCATAAACCAAGCTACCGGCATCTATTTTAAAGGGGGTAGCACTGTGGCTTAGAAGTCGGTATTCACGTTCTCCCTGAATGTGGGAAAAAATTGAAATCTTAACTGGCAGAATTTGTCGACGATTTCAATCAAATCACTCAGTGTTTAGGATTCAGTCTTTCGCCGTCCACGGTCTGTTAGAACGACGTGAGTGAAATCAATTACCTAACTTCCGCTTCTGCAATTCGTGACGTCACTCTGGCTGGAGATGTTTCACGTTGTAACTTAGAAACAAAAATGCGAGTGTTCCTATCGTTTCGACGAAATGGTAATGAAGAATAAAAAAAAAACTATTTGTATTTGTTCACTAAGCGGTTCTTTTTTAGTAAACAAAGCAGATTTCAGTAATTTCCTGTACGTTTGAATGGGTAATGAAGGTACCTGATGATGACAAAACCTTGTCGAAACGTTGTACATTTGCTGCTATGTTAAACTTATATTGAAGTTTTTCTTCATTACCCATTCAAGCCGTCTCCAATTATTATTATTCTCAAAGTGGGTTCCTCGTCATCGAACAGAGCCATCTTATTCAAAAACGTCATTACATTTATACTGCTTTGCTAAAAAAAAAAACACAACTAGAAATGATATTCTAGATTATTCTGAAATATTACGTTTATTTTATGAGAATAGTGAAAAGTGTCTTATTCCAGTTTCTCATGAAGAATTATAACTTTATGAATTACGAATGCCTTTATGGGTAGCTGGATTATCCACAATATTGTGTTATTAGATAATCCAATTTTATAATCCTTCTCTGAGTTCTTCTTATATTCTTTTATTTCTTTGTATATTTTTTTCTTTTTCTTTTTTTAACCCTAGTTTAATTTCAAACCAATATACAGCTACACCATCAAACCTTCAAATACAATGGATGTTATAATCCAAAACAGTGGGTGTTATAATCCAAAACAATAGGTGTTATAATCCAAAATAATCGATGTTATAATCCAAAATAATGGGTGTTATAATCCAAAATAATCCATGTTATAATCCAAACAATGGATGTTATAATCCAAAACAATAGGTGTTATAATCCAAAACAATAGGTGTTATAATCCAAAACAATAGGTGTTATAATCCAAACAATAGGTGTTATAATCCAAACAATGGGTGTTATAATCCAAAATGATGGATGTTATAATCCAAACAATGGGTGTTATAATCGAAAATAATCGATGTTATAATCCAAACAATGGGTGTTATAATCCAAAAGAATTGATGTTATGGTCCAAAATAATGGATGTTTTAATCCAAAACAATGGATGTTTTAATCCAAAACAATGGGTGTTATAATCCAAAACAGTGTGTGTTATAATCCAAAACAATGGTGCTACAATCCAGATAAAGTGTTGCGCGATTTGTAAAATATTCTGTAAATAGCTAGGTGGGTGTTATAATCCAAAACAATAGGTGTTATAATCCAAAACAATAGGTGTTATAATCCAAACAATAGGTGTTATAATCCAAACAATGGGTGTTATAATCCAAAATGATGGATGTTATAATCCAAACAATGGGTGTTATAATCGAAAATAATCGATGTTATAATCCAAACAATGGGTGTTATAATCCAAAAGAATTGATGTTATGGTCCAAAATAATGGATGTTTTAATCCAAAAACAATGGATGTTTTAATCCAAAAACAATGGA
>NW_013669540.1:88949-104449 GCF_000517525.1 Limulus polyphemus | reverse complement strand
TAAGGAGGGGCAGTGTTGCGTCATCGAGTCACATGACTACTGTGACGCAACGTTTCTAGAACTATCATGTACTTTGGCGAATGTTCTAGTTCTGACTAGATTTAGGGTAGGCTGGTATATAAAAGAGGGGAATGTAAGGTGTGTATAGATAATGAGTAATTGAACTGCAGTCAGAAGTATTGTTGAAGTTAACGTTCGTTCGTTACAGTGTTGTTTTAGCGCGAGTATTGAGATTAAGTGTGTCGCAGAGTTATATTCGGAAAGAATAAACCAGTTTTATTAAGTAAAGACTTGTGTCGTTAAAGTTTCGTTGGAACGAAGTTACGGAAAAATCAATTAACAAACGGAGATGTAACAATATGTTAACTTTTTATTGGATGTTTGTGGATTGTATGTGAACAATCATGGAATGGTTTAAGCTATATTTCATGCACAATTACTTCCAGATTTAAACTAATAGCACCTATTTTTTACTAATTTTCTGGGGGGGCATGCCCTGAACCCCCGTAGCATTAGCATGCTGATTATGCTTCGCACAATATTTATTGGCTTTTGATCTCACAAATTAGAACTCCCGTTTCAAACATTCTGCATTCGGGCCTGACTTATACTGTACTTTCTGTTTGTTTGTCATAATAAACAGTTTGTTATTTTATTTGTGTTTATATACAGACTTATTATTTTACATTTAACTTAAAGAAAAGAAAGTCGGTGAAGTTAGTTACTTTAGAAATCTTCCCTATTTCTTGCTCGAATCTGTAATGGATTTTTTATTTTACTCAAAAATTGCATATTCACTCTATGTAAATTTGTTTATTGCTTATTATAAAAATACGTAACTCCTTATTTTACAACACCCACTTATCCTCTCACACAGATTGCTAAAGGCGCCTCTTCGATACATTTTGGAACATGTTGATGATAGCTGCGAGTTAACGCCCCCTATGATACGTATTGAGACTCTCAGACTATGTGTTTTCATTTTGAATCGTGTTTTTGGTTAATTAGGATATTGTATCGAGTTTAGATTTACTTATGTATATCGTCATCTTTTAAACTATTAAATATACCAATTAAAATGCCGACACCCATAAATCATGACGAAAGTGAGGATTTGGTTGTGAAAGTAAAAGGCAATGGAAATCATCCTAACATTCCCATCTTTATGTACACGTTAACACTGCTTTCAGCAATAGGAGGTTTTTTGTTTGGTTATGATACAGGAGTTGTTTCCGGAGCTATGATACTTTTGAGGGATTATTTTAGTTTGAATCATGTGTGGCAAGAACTTATTGTTAGTATAACAATTGGAGGAGCTTGGGCATTTTCTTTAGTAGCAGGTGTACTATCAGACAAACTTGGAAGAAAACCAGTAATATTGATAGCAAGTGTTGTTTTTACTGCTGGAGCCATTGTAATGGGGGTTTCAGTTACCAGAGGAATGCTTATAGTTGGACGTTTAACTGTTGGAATTGGTATAGGTAAGGCATCTCTAGTTTATAATTCACTTAAGTCTTAAGACATTAAGTTTTAACACACCCTTCTAAGTTGGTAGTAATACTTCAGTTTAGATTTTTAATTTTAGTTTTTAAACCAATAAAACAAAATAGTCCAGAATTCAATCTTGAATGTGTTATTACACATTTTTGACACTTACTAAATCCAGAGCATAAACTTAAAACGTACTCTAACAATGAAGGTACAGAGACAAAATAAATCACTTAAAAGTTTAAGATTTAAAATGGTTATGTACTGGTATTTCACCAGATTTTGTTAAATTTAAGTGAAATTCATTGAAAGATTTTATTTTCAGTATCCTCAGATTTATTTGTTGTTATTGTAGTTTGATTGTAACTCTTCTTATTGTGTGTGCTTGCTTAAAGTAACTTTGTTTTTCTGGTTTTACTTCATTGAATATTATACCATTACGCGTATGTTATAAACTGTAATAACTATAAACCATGAGTTCATTGAGGGAAGTTTATTTGAAAAACTTGTGTACAATGGTTAAATGTTTGTGGTGGAAATTTTTTTTTTGCGAAAAATACTAAAAAGTTCTCTATTATATGGTTGGTTGAAAGTATAAGATTGGTGACCGATATTACATTAATAAGGTTTTATTACAAATTAAAGTTAAAAGTAATTATTTTCTGAGTTAACTGTTTGACTGAGATTTAGGTCACACCTTTACATTCCAAATAACCTCATAGACCACCAACTTAAACTAGATATAACCTTTCTCATTCATATGCATAACCAACAAACACTTGAATAAATATGATTTTGAGATAACAATATATAGACATCAAGCATGCCATTTGTTAAATTCTTAATTAGAAAAATTGTTTTCCAAATATTAACTTTCGATTTTCTATAGCTTCTACGTAGTGCATAGATCTCTGCTTCCAACTTTAACATTGTGCCTCTCAAACACATCACCCAAGGAAAGTGTTATCTGATGATTTTGTACATCTAAACCATATTGCCATCTTTAGTTCACAAGTACAAAAACCTGGTAACAGAAAACCAAAAGTGGATGCAGTATTTACCTCACTAGAATGTAATACAAAATAATTATTTTTATTTCTGCAGAATCAAAATGTGGTGCACAGAGCTTTAGCTGTAATTATACACCTAACTCATTATATTTTGATTTTGTGAACTAATACTCTTATTCTGCAAGATAACTTCATCATGTAGCTGTTCTTACTCTTAATCATTACCAGGTTGGCCATTACATTGTTAGTATGTGCAAAAAACTTACAGCTAAAATATTTAAATAACTTTAACTTTTTCTTTGCAGGTTTGTCTTCAATGATTGTACCTATGTACATAGGTGAAGTTGCACCTTCTGAAAGACGAGGAACTTTGGTAACCCTGAATACTTGTTTTATAACCGGTGGTCAGCTTATTGCTAGTATTATAGCTGGTGCTTTTAGCAATGATAAGAAAAATGGTTGGAGGTAGGTGTAACTAAGAAGAATGAATATTTCAGATTATTTAATAAAAGGAAAACTGATAGAAGGCCATTTGGCTGTTGAAGTCATGTCTCTTACAAAAATAATTGAATGAAAACATTAATTATAAAAATAATTCCACCTTGATTTAATTTTTTAACAAATTTTGAATGTAGCTATTCACATACTATTACCTATCTAACATAATTTAAAAAGAATTCAAAACTAACAGCACAGTCCACATCATTATGCAAACCATTACAGTTTATAACTCTAACCTCCCCCCAAAATGTTTTGCCTAAGAATAATTCCGCATGGGGCTACCAAAGCTTAAAACATTTAATCAAATATTCAAGCTTGTATTCCTAACCTTATTATTCCAACATTCAAACAGACACTCACAGAAAGACTATCATACCCCCAAGCAAATTGAGTCCACCTTAATTTTTCAAGCAAATCCAAAACTGTGAGCCTCTTCTCTTAGCTTAAGTTGTTTAAACCAGGAATCATTCTGATAGCCTGCCTTTGAATTCTTTCCAATCTGCTGAATTTCTTCCTGTATCAAAGGGATCAAAACTTTACTCAGTATTCCAAATGAGGTCTAGCCAGAGACTTTTATAAAACTAAATAACCTTACTTTTAAACTCAGTATTCTTATAACTTGAACTAAGAACCATATTGAATAACAGAAGCTCTTTAAACAGAATCAGACCTTACCTGCATTTTAATATCATCATCAAATTTAGAAATGGTATTGCCTGAATAGCAATCCAACTCATTAAAAAAAACAAAACAAAAGTCGTAGAGAAGACCCCTGAGGAACTTCACTAGATAGTTTGTCAGTCAGAAAATTGTATTTTTGTTATTCTCTTTGGTTTCTATCACTAAGCCAATTTCTATTCCATTTCATGGATTTTTTTCCACAAATTCCATAAGCTCTGAATTACCAATCAACCTCTTGTAAGGCACATTACAAAAAGTTAAGTTAAATAGTATCAAAGAAATGTCCTTATTGAAAAGTTTAAAGCCTCTGTTAAACTTTTCAACAAATTAGTAAGAAAAGAAAATCCTTTTCTGCAACCATGCTCAGAATTATTAATGTCAATTTCCCAAAGATTTTTTGTAAATGACTTATGACAACAGACTTATTTATAAGGAATATTTTAAAAGGTTTCAGAACAACTACTTCCTCAAGATAAATGGCATTTAAATTAAAGTTTTCTCCACCCTTAATAAAGTAGTCAGCTTGAAAATCTTTTCCTCACATTTGTCATTAAAAACAGTAGTATAAAAAGTTGTTTTGCACTTTAGCCATGTTTATCTTTTATAATAAAGTTTTCTTCAAAATATTTTGAAAGACCAATTTTATCCTTCACCTTATTTTTGTAATTAATGTAAACAGCAACTCTAAATCAAATTTAATATTTTTAGCCAATTAATAAGCATTCATAATCCATTTTAGAGCTAATTATAGGTTTGGACTGCTTTTGATTTGTCTCTATAAACCTCGGCATCATTGATTTTACAAGAGAATATAATATTTTAGAAGTTAGGAGTATATCATCTGTTAGAAATTGAATTTTATTAACATAACATATAGACAACTAGGCCAAGGGACCATTTGGTAATTCAAGGCTGCCCTTGCACATTCACCCTTGTGAAAAATAAAATTTAAAACCACCCTTTATTTTACAGGGAATCTGCAATTCCCATCTTAAATGCCTGTAAAGTGCTGATTTCCACTTATGCAGATGACAAATCATTTCACCCTGTTAGAAAAATACAATGGTTTTAACTAGAGCTTGACCTGTCTTTTCCAAATATTACACATTTGTCCCCTCATCCTGTTATTTTCAGAATACAGAAGAAAGAATACTATATTTCCAGTCTACTCGGCCATTAATTTATATATTTAACTAAAACGAAGCAATTTCAAGGTTTAAAGATTAATCTGACATCAAATTAACTAAACCTGATATTAATTACTTGTACCACAGCTGTGATGTACAGCACATCTTTAATTTACACATAACTAAATGTTAATTTGAATTAATACCTACTTTGATTAAAACTGAAAATCAACCCAGTAATGGGTATAGCTAATTAGATATAATGTTTTTATGTTCTTATAAGGAGTAGAATGCAGTTTTATGAGTTGGATACACTTACTGCTAGCAATATTTTTGGCCATAAGCCCAACAGTATTTTATGAGGTTTGACCAGCTTAGGTGATTTAAATTAGTCATAAATCCATATACTGAGCTAAAACATTAAATAACCTTTAATACAAATATTATAACAATAAGAAATTGAAGAAAAAGAGACACAACAAACATTCTAACCAAAACTAGTAATGAAAGTAACAATAAAGAAAGAATTGAGTTAACCTTATTTACAGAATGTATAAACACTAGTTATTTGCTTTGTGATTGTTGTAGATTTAACATTCTGTGCTGTAGGAATATACCATAGGTTTCTTGCTGTCTGTAGTATTACTGTTTATTTTGAATTTATTCTCTGTTCTGAATATATATGCAGGTTTTCACATAACATTTGGTCAAGAAAACTGTTAAGTTGATCTTATTTCAAGTTATATTTATTTCATTTTTATTTACAAGTTGGTAATACCTGATACCATTTATGGAGAACATTGCTTACAATGACCTTGTTTCAGGAGATTTCATTGGTTGTACAGGTAACATACATATAGGTTGTGGCCTCACCTATGTAGAATGAGACTTATCATTCATGTGGTAGTGCTACAAAAGCTAAAAGCTTAAAACCTTGCATGTAGTCAGTCTGACAGATGATCAAAGAAATTAACATAAAGCAAGTATATGCACTGTGTTCTTATCTTAAGTTTAAATAAATATTCTTTTCATTGTATTTTACACATTATGTCCAGTCTATTTATTTCTTAGCTTAAACTTAGCCATTAAACGTTTGGCACTGTTGTATAAAACCATATCTTGATTGAATCTCCTGTTTGGCAGGCTTATCTGATACAGCACCTAAGTTGGAAAAAAAACAAAACAAAGTGGATAAGTAACAACAAATTTTGGTGCTGTTACTGCAGGATATTGATTTATTGTGGACTTTGCTAATAGTTAGTGAAGTGTTTACTTCCCTTAGCTTTTATTCTTTGGTCACCTTTTAAAAAGACTTCTGTTTGAGAAAACATCATTTTCTACAACTCAAAGGATCTATGACCTGTAGGAAAAGTTGGTCATTGATGAAGATAGTATTTCAAGATGGTAGTTGCATTTAAGAGAAGTCCTTTCCTGAATGTTGAACTTTTGTTATTGCTGCAAAGGTCCATGATTGAGATTTCACTATGAGCCATGGCTCAAAAGGAAGAATTTATAACATCTGGTGGTTTCTGGAAAGTCCAAAACTACTTGTGGAGGTCTATGTAGGACTCCTAGACCAACACCAGCCAGAGTAACACAACTTCCACTCTGATTGCAACTTTACAAGAAAGAAAGATTGGAAATAACATTAGTGGCCACTGTTTACCAATGGAAGCCATTTCGACGGCAGATCCAAAGTGGATTGTGTGACAATATGAGCTTCCCTGAGCTGGGTGGTATACTGGTGACATCAATCAATATATTAAGGGTCTAATGAAAGCTAGAAATGAGCTGCCAAGCATACCCATTTGCTCTGAACCCTAAATTCAGATGCCCACCACCCATCAGAGCATTGGGGTACCTAAACACTCCAACACTTCTCAATCAAGTGATGATTTGGAGATTGGCAAGGAGACCATTTGTTTGCACCCTTGGATCCCCATAAGCAAGGCCAAGCAAATAACTCCTCTGACATTTAGAGGCTTGATGAAAGAAGACCTAGACCGGTTTCTGAAACGCTTCAGGCAGGTGACTGTTCGGAACAACTATACTTAGTTTAGCACCTGGTACTGAGACTGAATGATTCATACTTTGACTCATTCAAGCAACTTCATGAGTGTAAGATGCCCATAACCGAGTAGTGCTGGAGGTTCAACCTGGTGGAGAATAGAGAGATCTATTGGGCTAAGTTCAAAGCTTAAATAAGGAGACCCATAGAAAGCTTGACCACATAAGTAAATGATCTGTGCAGTCTGCTTGGTTAGAGATGTTAGCTGGTGATATAATGAGATAATACAACACATTATAAATTATAGTCAACATTCCATCTTCAGTAGGGATTGGCCTAATGCATATTCAGTTAATATTTGTTATAGTTACTTTCACCAGTAGACTTAACTTCAAATATAATATTTTTCAGCAGATACTAGTGTAATTACTGTAGCCATAATGCACTAATAACATTTAACAGAAATTTCTTATATAACTTACAAATAAACTTATTTACAGAATTTTCTCACTAATTGTTTGAGTACTGAATAGATGCAATCAATCTCGCTTCTAACAGAGAACTTTTCTGACACTGAAGTGATAAACTTGTTGAATACTCATTAACTTCACTAACTGCTTGTATTTATAAATAATATACCTTTGTCTCTTGATGAAACTTGATTATTACATCTCATGATTAGCAGCTCCCTCTAGCAAAAAACTAAGTTATAACTTCTAAGATACAACTTAAAACAGCATATATGAACATCAGAAGAATTAAGTGGTTTTTACACAGTTTTATCATAACAGAACAAATATAGGCTTTTAACTTTACAGACAACTACCTGTCACCCACTGAAATTCCTGTGTTGTCATTGTTTGTGGTTATCATGGTTATTACTTACTTTTTTCTTAGAGCTTGGTACAATTTTGTCATTTTTCTTGAGTTTTGTCTACATCAATCAGCTTGACTGCTCGTATATCTAAAGTTTTGAGGAAGTAACCTGTGATGCTAAATTATTTTAAACCTGCCCAGCTGCAGTTGAGTTATAAAATGTATAATCAGAAATGTTTTTTATAATCATAATGATGAACTTAAACTGTCTTGATAAACAAAACATGTAGCCTTCAATAAATTATTGAGATATATCTAAGATTATAAAATCTGTTAATCGTATCACATTTGTGATCATTAAGTTTTAAAATCTTTTGTTTCTCAAAATATAGCTGTGGAGAAAGTAGTCTTGTGTTAATTACTGGTGTTTGTAAGTTTCAAAATGTGTATAGTTTGTTTTAGCAATCACTGTAATATTCTTGTGTAGGTACATGTTAGGCCTTGCTGGGATCCCATCATTCATTCAGTTTTGTGGTTTCTTGTTTATGCCTGAGTCTCCACGCTGGTTGATCAAAATGGAAAAGTATGACAAGGCTGTTCAAGTATTAAGATCTATACGAGGACATTCTGTAGATGTAGAGCCTGAATTCCAAAGCATTAAGAATAGTAATTTGGAGTATGAAAGGGAACAAGCTGAATTAGGTAAGTGTGGACAATTTTTTCAGAAAAGTGAAGTCCATATGGATTTCATTATAAAAAGATAAAAACGAAAATATTATGTTTCAAAACTTTTTTTGAAGGAATGTGATAAATTAAAAAAATGTATCTATAATTTGAAGTTTGTCAGGTTTTATGGGGCCAGATTCTTTACAGTAGGTGTCTGTGACTTGTTGGTGATAAATTCGAAGAATAAACGGACAGCACACAATCCACGTGTTTTAATATAATATATTCATAACAAATTAAATGCATATACAAAAATTCTTTACACTATAGGATATCGCAGTTATATCTAAAACTCTAAATAATTCTCTTTTCTTGTCAAAAGTCTACACAGGCTAGTTCAGTTACTTTAGAAAAAAAATTAAATATTAAAAAGTAAAATTTATATTTATTTTTATTTACAATCTGACAAAGACCACTAGCTTGAAACATCATCCTTCTTTAAATAAAAATATATAAAATAAAAAACTTGTGATTGTTCAACCTTTTATTTAATTTTGTTATTTTCATCACCTCTGCAGTTTTAACTATTAGCTCGTCAAGAAATTAATGTTGCATTTTGGAACACTTTCATTAACCACCCTCCAAAAACCATACATCACGTATAATAGTTAAATGAACTGCCTAAACGTCATGTTATTGTAGCCTATATAATGTGTAAAATTTAGTATAGTCTAATCCCTTATAGTGATGCCACATGACAAGACACACATTTGGCATGTAATGCTGTTTGAATACAAGAAGGGAAACAATGCCTCTGTAGCCACAAAAAATATCAAAGAAGTTTACGGAAATGTTTTGAACGTTCGTAAGTGTCAATGATGGTTTAGGTGATTTTAACCTTAAAAAACTGTGATGGGAGAGGCCGACATGCTGGAATTGATACTGATGCTGTGAAGATGCTTGTTGAATCTAACCCAAGGCAACAGACTCATGAAATAGCCCTAAAATTGCATATCTCTCATGAAACATCTAAGAAATATGGAAAAAACTCCATAAAGAAGGTGCTTGGGTGCCAAACATTGCTTCATCTCTTCTGACGTGTAATGCGCATGAACCATTTTTGGACAGAATTGTCACTGGTGATGAAAAATGGATTCTCGATGCAAATATTAAATGCCAAAAACAATGGCTCAGTCCTAGACAAAAACTACTTGTCCACGACATTGCACGTCCACATGTGGCACGTCACGTGATTATGGAGTTGGGTTGGAAAGTTCTCCTCCACCCACCATATTCTCCATATATGGCACCATCAGATTACCATCTTTTTTGTTTGCTGCAACACCATCTTAATGGGAAAACGTATGCAAATGTGGAAGGTGTTAAAGAGGACATCGACACGTTGTTTGCTTCAAAGCCAAGTGATTTCTTTAATCAGGGCATTAACAACCTCATTGTAAGATGGAAAAGCATCATCGATAAGAATGGGGACTATTTCATTTAATAAATGTTTTGATATATAAGTTGTTCGGGTTTTTTCATCTAAAAAAAATGACATTCATTTCTTGATGGCCTAATATATTTGTCAGTTACTTTAGAACCCAACTGACAAGAATTATTTTTCTCTATTTGGTTTCTTATTATACAATCTGTGATAAATTTACTTATGTTACCACGAGAGTTACCACAATTGTATCTAGAAATTTAAATAATTATCTCATTTTTGTCAAAGACTATACAGGTAGGTTCAATTACTGTAGAACATCCTCTGACAAGACAAATTATTCTCCTTATATTTGTTAAACTGTGAAATTCACTTTAAAATGTTGCCCGTTACAACGAAACTAACAATCATGCAGTTTAATTTCATTTTCACTAACATAACTTTTTCTGATTTAACTTTTTCTCACTTATCTTCTTTACTAATTTCTTTAGAAATCACCCATCACAGCTAAACTGCCAATCACTCAGTTTAGATCTGTCTGATTATCTTTCACATAGCTTGCTTTCTTTTGTCTGCACATATTTATAACACACGACTGAATAATATAGAAATATCTAGCCCTCTAGTAGCAACAATATTACAACTACTAGAAAAACTTGTAAACTTTGAGAAAGATTACGTCAACAATATGCACAATAGACAACTCATACCATACCGAGTTACATAATGAAACTTCTCATAACTATTGCCTTTAAAATAATTACTTTTAACACTCTTATGAAAACTAAATAATCATTAAATATTAGATCATTAAATGAACTAAATAATAACTCTTATACTAAACAGTCTTGTATATTCAACAATAAGCCCGTCATCAAGAAAAATATTTACAATATTTTTTATGCTATATATAAAGACTATTCTTAGTTCATACACTAAGTCTCTTCCACCAACATTTGCAGTTCCTTTGTTGATGTCTTCTAGAGACTACCTAGAAAACATTTTATATATTTAAGATAACTACTTTTATTGTGTCATATAAAGTATAAGATTGTATAGCATAGATTTCTAGAGACTATCTAGAAAAGTTAACATTTTCTTACACTGAAAATGTATTTCCAATAGGTAATTACCTCCTGTCACTCAAAGCTATCTCGATCTTCTTTCTGCCCTCTAAACATTGCTGAAAAAATTTTCACACTCAGCATACCCCATCATGCACCCCACCAATTTCATGCCACTATTGAATATATACAAAGCATGTGACTACTCTCCACCAATAGTATTGCACCACCTATAGTGGCACAGCTAGCTCTCTCTGCTATTCCCACTCAATCCTCACTTTCGAGAATTTGCAGATTGTAAAAAAAAACACCAGCAGTGGGGAGGAATGGAGGTAAGTACCTATTGTAAATACATTTTCAGTGTAAGAAAATGTTAACTTCCCATACAGTCTTACCTGTATTCACACAAAACTAGAATCTCACATTGCAAAGGTGAATGGGCTGGTGTAGGCACTCAACATTGAAACCAATCCAAAAATGACTGCCTAGATTGAATAGGTGTGCTCTGAGATGAAACCAAAGCACTACATCTGGAATAGATATGCTCTTTGCCCTTGAAGCAGGAAATTAATCTGATAAAGGTGAAAAAGGGATGTGCAAAAGTGCAATTTGTTCAGAAGTGCAATCCATAGTAAAATATAAATGAATTGTAGATACCCCACCTAAACTGGACAGACAAGGTTACATAACTTGTCCTTGGTATTAGGAGGTTGAGGCTCAAAACAGATAAAAACAAATTTAGTGTAACATAAACATAGTGGCTAGTGCATGTGGACCGTGTTACATATACTCATTAAACCCAAACATAAGTAAACAGTGTCATACGTCAAGGAACCGGAATTATGAAGAGGAAGTTAGCAGTCAGCCAAAACTGGACAAACTCCAAAAACTACCGTAGGATCAAGAAGTATAAACAAACTGAACCTGGCTTTACCTCAACTCAACAGTAAGAACAGGGCAGTATCTGTAACTGGTATTGTGAGCACAAATAATAACTCATCCAACTGTAATTGCAGGAGGAATGAACATGAACTATGTAAAGAGGCAGTATATGCCACATAACACTGTAAGGATCAAACCAGACAAAGAAGCTGATAAGGATCAGAATGGGAGTACAGGTGAGAGATGGAAGGAAAGGATATGGGTGTGAAAGCCAAACTACCTTCATGGGTAGCATAGGTCTTTGGGAGGAAGGACTGGTCGGGACATAGGATGACATGAAAGGAATGGTAGAGGATGCGGGTAACATTAATATCATAAATATCTGATTGACAACATCTGCAAGCAAGGAGGAGAAAGTCTTGTGGTAGAGATGGTACATGGAATGCATAGGCAAAGGCTCAAAGGGAGGATAGGAAAGGGCATAAAGGACAATAATGGGATCCCAATCAGGTAAATCAAAGGAATATGGAGGATGCATGACTCGAAAGGAGGGAAATGACAAGGGAAGACAAAATATTGCGTAACTAGGAGAAATGGAAGGTGTTAGATAAGGCTACCTGATAGCTAGACATGGTTGAAGTGGACAAGCTTTTGTCAAACAACCAGGTGACGAATTGGGAAATATGAGGAATGGAAGGATGGAAGCCACATTGAAGAGACTAAAGGTAGAAGGTAGACCATCACCTTTAGTAAATGGGCATGGACATAGGTCTGATGGAACAGGAAAGGAAAGAGCAACATGTGGGGTCATTCCCTGGGCTGAAGCAATGGATCTGACAAAACCATGCATGAAAACAGAGTGTGGAGACGTCTGGATGAACAATGTCCAATCAGGGTTGACGGAATAGAGACTGAGACAGAGGAGGTTGTACAGTAAAGGTGCTAGCCAATATGGAGCCACTAGTAGGACTTGACACAAAATGAATTAGAACTCTGGAGATGAGCTGAATAGAAGAGTTAGCATAGATTGAAGATCCCTCCAATCTTGACTGAATGTATCCAACCCAGCATTAGCGGGTGTAGAACGAAAGACCAAAAGGGAAAAAAGTTTGGTGTACCAGTGGGTGGCAAAGGCATGTATGGGGTGTCTCTAGCTGGGAACACACCCAACAAAATACCTGTGGATCAAGGGACTACTCCATGGGGAGAATTTTTCTGGGACAAGATAATTGACCTGCATCCAGATTTAGGGTGCCAGGAACATGGCAAGCTAAGGTCACCATGTGTTGACTGTGGGCCCAGGAAAGGAAATCTAGGATCTGAAAGCACAGAGACCTGGAATTGGTACACCCTTGCTTGGTGATATAAGTGACCACTGTGGAGTTGTTGGAGTGTACCATAATCACCCTCCCCTGCCAGAGAGGAAGCAAATAGGACAAAGCTCGAGAAACTGCCATAAACTCGAGAAAGGTGGTACAGAAACAAGACTCCTTGATTGACCAGAGGCTGGAAATATCCTGGGAGTTGAGGTAAGCACACCAACCCTCTAAAGATGAGTCTGGGAATAGATGTAAGTCTGGACAAGGTGGAGAAAGCAGCACCCCTGCTGTGGTCTGGTCTCTGTTCAACCACCAAGCTAGTTCAGCTCTGATCGAGGAATGAAGGGTAAAAGGGTGGTCCAGTTGACCTGAGTAGAAGTTCCACTGATCTAGGAGTGTCCACTGAAGGGAATACACAGCAGCCCAACCCATGAGAATGAGAGCTTTCAAGGAAGCCCACATCCCCTAAAGAGATAGAACCTCTTGAGCTATAAGAGAATGTGGACTGTTTGCTCGAAATCCTGAAGATGAAAAGGATAAGGCTGGGCCCATGTGAGGTAGGAATGAAGAAAAACCCCAAATGAACTTGGAATTGAGTGGGGGTAAGAATGGACTTCCCCCTTTCACCAGGAATCCCACCTGTGTTGCAGCTTGTAGGAGCAGAAGAATATAGTCTCTGTACTGTGAACGGGAAGAAGTGAGATGAGTGCAAATACTCATTGAATAAAGATGTTGGGCAAGAGCTCGTACTACCCACCTAAACACTTAAAGAGCCGAGGTTAGTCCAAACAGTAAATCCCTAAACTGGAATACTCAACTTTGAGCAATAAATAACTATCGACAATGTGGGCACTGTGGGGATGAACCGTGAATCGTAGATTATGAGGAGAAAATTTGGTTTCTAGTATCAAGAACGTAGGAAAAGGAGCCAAAGCAATGCTTAATCCTACAAATGGGAAAGAATCAAACACATCAGCAATGTAGTAAAGGAAAATAAAAATTGAGCCCGACACTAACGAAAAGTAATATTATCAGGCACGTAGTTAACAATGATGAAAAAATATTTATCCAGGTAAAACGATGAATGAGATGTTACTAGTAGTAATGTACAAAGTATCTAAACATACCTAGTCCATAAAGTACATAATAATTACGATTGTGCAAACTGATGAAAATGAGCAAGAAAACAAAATAATAATCAATATCAAACGTACAGTTCATCTAAATTAACTTAAATGACAAATGACACATAAGTAAGACCAACACTGACAATAATTAGAATTATAAGGCACATATTTAACAATAGCAAGAAAAAAAATTGTCAGATAGAACAATGAATTAGATGTGACTAGTAGTAATGATATGTAACTTGCAAACTATCTAAACATACCTAGTGAAAGTACTTATTAATATCGAACTAACAAACCCTAGAAATTTACTGAGTCTACAAGATATGTGCAAAATGACTAAAAGTACCTAAAAAAACAAAGTAATAAACAATATTTAACATACAATTCATCTAAATTAACTTAGATGACAAAGGACACATAAATATCTAATTTACCAAAGTCTGAGCACTGATGATGTGAAATACTTAAATCTCACATGTGTAAACAAGGACAAAGCCACACAAAGGGCATCTGAGCTGGTACCTACCACGGGTATATTCACCATGTGTGAAGTGTACAAGTAAAAAATCTTACCACAGAACCATTGGGAAAACTGGAAGCAATATGAGGAAAGGAGGAGAAGAACAAACCTCCACCAAAGTGAAGGATGATTTGGCACCACAACTGGAGCAGGAAAAATAAAACTAGTGAAATCACCCACATCTCGAACATACAGTAAAATCAAGATATGCGTCAATCGATGACCTGATTAACTAACTATAAAACAAAATGAAAGGGAAACTCCTAAAGAGGTGTAGAGTGTGACAGACCAAAAGAAGAAAGTGTTGGAAAAAGAGAGTCCAAATAGTCTTCTCCTCGATTATACAGTAGTCCCTGGTGGATACGACCCCTCCCAATAATTTTTACCCTTTAAATACAAAAACTGAGTGATGTGGAATTGTTAGTTAACTTGAAATTGTTTTATTGCAACACATTACATTTCATGTAGTATTTGTATTCAGAGAGGATTACCATATTGAACCGCTTGAACTCAGTCATTTGTTATCTTGTTATTGATTCTTTGAATAATGACTTCCTGTCAGATGTGACTTTTTTATCATAGCAGATAGGTCATTTGTATCTGTAATTTTACTTATACTTCTTCTTGGAACAGTTATATGTGTATATCATACATATCAGCCTTTAGTTGATTGTTCTCATGGCCATTATAAATACAAGTCTCCATCTTTTGCATTAAATCAATGATTAATAACTTATCAGTAAGTGTAATCACTTATTGAGTTAGAGACAAAGTTAAATTTTTTAACATTTTCCTCAAAAACATGGTTTTATTATTATCATCTACAGAATGTTCCACAATGCTA
>NW_013669540.1:87058-88049 GCF_000517525.1 Limulus polyphemus | reverse complement strand
TAGTAATTTAAAAAAAAAAAAAAGATAATTCTAGCGTAAACAATGTTGTTATTACTCCTGAAGTTAGGTGTTTTACAAAATGAGGTGTTCCTTTAAAAAGCTTAAGTACAGGTAAAACATGAAATACCAGCCAATAATAGATGAACATTAAATGACTGTAATATGTTGAATACTCAATGCTTTGTACACTGTACAATCAGTGTCTTTTAGGGAGCCAACCCCTATATTATGTATGATGTAAAGGTTTAAAAAAAAAATCAATACACATAATATTAAATTTTATTATACACATTCGTAGAATACACTAACTTTCAGTCAGGGGAAAAACCATTTTCTAAATATAAAACAACATAGGGATGGCAGTGCCAAAAAGAATGCAAACAATAATATAGGGATGATACAACTAAACCTAGATCATCTCTACATGACTTTAGATCTTAATATTTAATGTTACACTGTGAAATGTGTACTTGACTTTAATATTACTGAAATTGGAATTTATATATTCCTGACTGTTGGTATGCAGTTTGTTTATCATAATATCATGGTCATGTTAGGGTAGGCATCAGTGTAGTGTAACTAAGAGTTTAGGACTTGTATACAAGGAAAACCAAGTTGAGTCAAAACATGACTTGATTATTACAGACTATTACAAACTCTCGCTATGAGGTCAGTTGAATTGTCTGACCTCATAACCAGTTTGTACTCGTGCATTTTACAGTGTAAGATTAACTTTTAAACAGTGAAAGTCATGTAGGGATGATTTACGTATAGCTGTATCATCCCTATATTCTTGTTTGCATTCTTTTTGGCACTCTCATCCCAACATCATTTTACATTTACCAGATGTTTTTATTACTTGTATACAATGAGCTGATGACAAAAATTTGGTGCTTGAACAAATGTATAGAATAGAATGTATAGTTTAGAAAGAGTAAGTGCATGTTAAGAAAATTGTTGTTCGTCCTTCGAAGTTCGAAGAAGACCACGA
>NW_013669540.1:73031-86304 GCF_000517525.1 Limulus polyphemus | reverse complement strand
AATCGACGTTTACATTCTGCTGTCACCAAACCCTGCCGGACCTTCATTCTCCACAGAAATCTATCCTGGGCAAGCGACTCCTAGTTCACATGGTTGATGTCGAACTCTTGCAGGGATAGTTTTAAACAGTCTTTAAAACATTTCCTCTGTCCTCCAACCGATCGTTTACCTTCACTAAGTTCACCATAGAGAACTTGCTTCGGTATTCTATCAGCTGGCATTCTCACGAGGTGACTGGCCCATCTGACTTGTGCTTTCTGGAGAAGCGTGTATACACTAGGGACACCAGCACGTTTGAGAACGTCTGTGTCAGGAACTCTGTCTTGCCATTTAACATGGAGGAGCCGACGGAGACAGCACAGATGGAAGTGATTAAGCTTTCTGGCGTGCCTCTGATACACAGTCCATGTTTCACTGGCATATAGTAGGATGCTCAATACCTCTGCCTGATAGACCTTCAGCTTGGTGGTTAGTCTGAGCCCTCTCCGCTCCCACACACTGCGACGGAGTCTTCCGAAAGCAGAGCTCGCACGTGCGATCCGGTGGTCAACCTCTATGTCGATGTTAGTGTCCTTTGAGAGCGTGCTTCCAAGATAACGAAAACTCTCAACCGTCTCCAGGTTCACACCATCAATGGATAATTCTGGATCAACTAGAGATCGACAAGGAGCGGGCTGAAGCACAACCTTCGTCTTGGAGGTGTTAATTGTAAGACCGAAATCGCCACATCCCCTTGCGAAGCAGTCGAGCTCCTGTTGCATCGTTTCCGCCGAAGTCGCACTCAGCACACAATCATCAGCAAACAACAGGTCTCTGATACTAGTCAAACAAACTTTTGTGCGCGCTTGCAAATGGCGAAGATTGAACAGCTTTCCATGCATTCGATATCGCAGGTGTATTCCGCTCGGACCATCCCTGAAGGCGTCTGACAGCAATGCTGATAAATACATACTAAACAGTGTTGGTGCCAACACGCAACCCTGCTTGACACCACTGGACACAGGAAACTCTATGGATTCTTCTCCGTCACCGAACACTCTTGCCATCATACCTTCATGGAACTGACGAACTACAGCGACACACTTCGTGGGACAACCGAACTTGTGCATTATGCGCCAAAGTCCTTCTCTACATACCGACCCCACACCTACTGCACTGCCATCGGCCTATCGCCGATGGACTTTATTGATGTTGTGACGTGCGCTGGACTTGGATTTTAGTGAGGAAGAGTTGCGCGAGTCGTTGACCTCACTCTCTCGTCCCTTCCCATCCGGATCCAGTGGCAAGAACAAGTCAAGACGACTGGGGATAGATCAGGATGCAGTGGATGACCGCAACTTCCTATGTTAAGAAAATACAGCTGTTGCTAATAGAAACTTCCAGTGAATTAATTTTTTTTTTTCACATATTCATGTTAAAACATTCCTCGATATTTCCCCTTTATTAAATTTATTAATCCTAGAATTACAAATGCATCAGATTGTTAAGCACATTTTTCTAAACTATTTATGCACCAAAATACTTGTGGGTCTAAGATTAATAATGGCTACAGGGTCCATTATAACATACAAGTCACACAACATACCATTAATATTGCAGTTAACCAAACTAATTTCTGCTGTGGTTCCTGATTTATTTTATGAAAATGAATGATTTCACTCCTTTTTATCAGTTCTTTACATTTAGTATTGTAACAGGTAAAAACATAAAATTATTTAGTATACTGCAGTACGTGGACCTACTAGTAGTGAAAGTAAAAATGAGTTGGTGAGAGTTAATCAATCATTTTATTATGATATTTTTCCAAGAAGTTTCAGTCTTCTCAACCTTTAGCTTTTACTACAGTGCATTGATTTCACATATTATAATAGTTGCTCTCTCTCTCGCTGTTGATATTAATTTCAGCTTAGAAATTCTTTTTTTTTTCTTAGGATCAAAGCCAATCCTGTTTCAAGTGCTCCTGAATCCATTCATCAGAAATGCTCTAATTGTGGGTTGCGCATTACAGATGTTTCAACAAATTTCAGGCATCAACACTGTAATGTAAAGATTAACTTTTCTTTATCTCTTAATACCTTTAAATTTTATCTGTCTTCAGTAGAAAATGTTGAAATTATAATCTGTATTGTGATTTTAATTTGGTTCTTGTACATGTAACATAAATTTGCTTTTTAAATGTCATTATTGTATAGAATTTAAGGTTAATTGAAAAGTATAATATATTTTTTATTTAAAATTTTATCATTAGGAAATGAATGTTTTCAAGTTGGCTATGACTAATCTCTTCTGCGGAGATCCTGATGTTTTTCTCATTTATTGTGTCTGTAGATTTACAAGATAAACTATTAATAAAGGAAGATAGTTGCATTCCTTTTGTTCATAAAACAAACACTTTCAAAACATCAGCAATTTATTTATTGTTTAGATTTTGCATATCAGACACATGTGATTAAACAAAGTCTTCCTTTACAGAATATTGAAAAATAATATGATATGGTATTGGCATTTTTGTATAAACTTTCTTATTTGTACTTCATTTAGGTGTAATGAAAGTTTAAAGTATAAAATAAAGTAATTCATTAAATTGAATTAATGCTCAAAATAATCTCACAAGCATAGAATAGTGGGTGTTGTGATATTTAAAACTCTAATTATAATGTTTGTGAAATACAATAATTCCATTTTTTTTATAAAATATTGTTATGAGCTATATTTTTAATGTTGTATCTAGGTGTAAGCTAGAGGGCATAGAACCTTAATGTTATGGTAACACTAGAATATATGGGAATACTATTGAATCAGTGGCTTGGCAAAATACCTGGAATGTGGATTAGATTGTAAATATGGGTGAGCCAGTCATTTTGCTAGTTAAGCTTGCAATGAAACAGTGAAGCATCAAGAAGATAGTTGTTTTCTAGTCAGTAGAGTGAATTAGTCAGTGTGTTCATATTTTTTAATCTGTGTTAGTTATCACACTTATGGAGTTACTTTATACAAGTAAGTTTACTTTTACATTAGTGTAGTGCAGATAGCTTGACTGTAAACATTGGCCTACAAGTTACAAAGTGTACAAGCCTGTAAAGAAATGTTAAAGAGAAAATAAAGCTAATTTGTTATTGTTACATGGATTAGATTGAATTATTTTCATCAGATAATCTAAAAGAACTTGCCAACAAAAGAACAACATTGTAATAATAGTAATCTGGCAATAGGAAATAATTACTTTATAAAATGTTATAAACATACTCACAAAATCTATAAAATGAATAACATCAAACCATGTTTGAAAGCTTAGAATCTTTTCTCAATACATGTAATTTTCTTCAAAAAATAGCATACAAAGTGCTTTCTGAGGTTAAGTATCCCTGGTATGTTCATTGATGTCATCAAATAAACAAATTATTAGCTGATGTTCTTTTATTTTCTGTGTTCTTTTCGCATTAAAGTATAATTGGGCAAATTCCAAGTTCAAGATTAATTGGCTGGAAAGTCATAGATATGTATAGAATAATAGGAAATTTTGGAGAGTAGTAACAGTATCCATAGAAATCAGTATAATGAGATATATGATTCAAACTGATCTCATTTTATCAGATAACCAAATGCATGCTATAAATATCAGGTCACAAGTTAACAACACTTCTGGGTATTATGTTGTTGTTTTATTATTATTAAGTATACTTCTGAGGTAACTTTCATCTTTATTATTACTTACTCTTTTTATACAGGATGTCCTAAAAGTTTGGCTTCATAGTCAATGTCAAGCTATTTCTCAAGTGATACAAGAAGCTTTTGCACAACCAAATCAGTAATGTTATGTTTCATCTTATTCAGCAAGAGTGGTTGGAAAGACTGGAATTTGTTTTGACATTCCAAAGGATCATGTACAACATAAGAACTAACATACTTTTGAAACTTAGTTGAATGGATAGCAACTGCCTGTTGTGGAAACACAAGTGTAGAGGAAGGTGTATCAAAAATCTTCCTCCTTTCATCTTCAGGTCCAAAGGCAGAAGACTTTCCAAATGTCATACTCTACACATGTGTTTCTACAACAAGCAGTTGTCGTCCATTCAATTAAATTTCATCATGAATACTCTGCCTAAACAGTCTATCAAAGTATAACATAATTTTGTTTCTTCTTATGGTGCCAGACTTTGGGACACCTGATATAATATGATCCAGGAGTTTTCAAGGTTGAATTAAGGCAGCTGATCTAAGCCCTTTGCTCAGCTCTACAAACCCAAATATGAGGTGAACCAAAGATCATATTGTGTATAACTGTACAAAACTTGAATGTTAAATAATACTGTAGAAACAAGTGACATCAGGTGGCAAAAATGGAGTATAAGAAACTCTGCTAGTAGAAATAAATATACTCTTACATGCTATACTCTTACATCTGGTATCCAAACCAGTTGTTATATAAATAATAATTTTAAAAAGTTAATGTGCAATTTATTTCCATTCTATCAAGGTATGTATAATATATATTGTTATTATTAGTGAGTATGCTATCAGTAAAGGTTCCACACATACCTTTTTGATATTAGGTTATGATAACTTTATCTACAAAATAATAAAAGCTTTGTCACCTGGTATGAAACCTTACTCTATATTACAGCCTGTCCACTTACTTATAGGCAACAAGCATGCTCTCTTTCATGCTCTTAGAAATTCAGCTTGTGCTTGGCTTAACCAGATTTAATATTTACAAGCTGAGCCAGAATTAAATGTTCGGCTTGAGTCTGCATTGACTTGCCTAACACTGTTGATGTGTTTGCCATTCATGTTTAAAAGTTTTATGTAATTTGTGTTTTTTCTTATTAAGCATTACAACATTTTGTTACTAATATTATTAACTCTTTTATTTACTGTTCTCCTCTCTGTTTTTTAATATTTACAGGTACTACAGTGCTACCATCATAGAAATGTCAGGGATAAAAAATGAAACAACAGTAATTTGGCTTGCAGCTGTGACAGCTGGAGTTAATTTTATTTGCACCTTCATTGGACTAGCTTTAGTCGAGAGATGTGGGCGTAGATTGCTTGTTTTATCAAGCTTAGGGGGTAAGTAATTAACTAGAGAAATGAAAAATATTTATAGTGTTCTTTTATTTTCCAGCATCTTAGGTGACTTAGGAGGACTTGTGAATCGGTAAGGATCATCACATTCTGTGTCTGGCATGAAATGAAAATTTTTTTTATCTTCAGTATATTGCTTTTAATTCAGCCATCTCACTTGCACATGCTCCTTTAATTTATTAGGTAGTTGGTTGTTTGGTTTTCTGTTGTGCCTTAAAACCCTCTTCTGCTTCCATTGATAATCCATTTCATACGTAAGTGATAATCAATAATTTGTCATTGTTATAGTAAATTAACTTTTTTTTTAATACCAAGGAACTTGTGTACTTGAGATTTGGGTAAGACTGTAG
This sequence comes from Limulus polyphemus, assembly GCF_000517525.1. Classification (NCBI taxonomy): domain Eukaryota; kingdom Metazoa; phylum Arthropoda; class Merostomata; order Xiphosura; family Limulidae; genus Limulus; species Limulus polyphemus. Next base: position 80,869 of record NW_013669540.1, on the reverse strand, counting down.
CTACCTTAAATTCCATTTTCTAACTTTACATGATATAAAGAGACAATCTGAATCTCTTAGATGACCAGTTTACTCTTGTATGATGATGCTTTTATAATTAAAATATATTTATTTATATCAAACTGATATTTTTGTTGTTGTCTGAAAGCATTCTTGATAGCATCATAATAAATTTAATTAGCTGTTTGATGGTTTTTGTTAGAATTTATGAAAGTAATTTTGATAAAACTACAACTTTTTCATTTAAAATCTTAATTCATTTGGTCCCCAACTTGTAAATATATAGTGCTTATCACAGTAGGAGTTCAGTAATAAGAGCTGATTTGTTGTTTTGATTTTTTCACTTTTTTTGTATTCAGCTAATTTTTGTACTATTCTGTTGTACTAAGGATGAATTTAATTTTAATTTAAAGCTATTTCCACTTAAACAAGGATAAGTTGTAATTTTGAATTACTTCAACCATTGATTAGGCTTATTAAATTCTTATCTTGCCAATCACCTGTAATTTAATGTAATGGAATAACAGTTTTTATCAGTTTGTTATAATTTTAAAAAGCAATTCTAAGGTTGTGTAGCAGGTGGAATAAGGTAACATCTGTCGATAAAGATTAGTAATACTTTAAGCAGTGAAATTTGGATATTTTTTATTACTTCCACCACTGAATGTGACAGAAGTTATGTTTTCACCTCTGTGTGTGTTTATTTATGTTTGTCAGCAACATTTCTCGAAAACAACTGAATGTATTTGGACAGAAGTTGGTATACGCTTGGACTATGGCCCAACTTAGAAGTGATTAGTTTTTAGAGGTTCAAGGTCACAGTAAGGCCATGAAAATCCAATAAATCTCTATCTCTTAACATGGAGACCAATTTTTCACATTATTTTTGCTCTATAACTCAGTCAAAAATGATCAGATTTTGATGAAACTTGGTGGACATGTGTAGAATATTCCTCATTGTCCTGCCAAGAATGGTCTGTGTCTGTTGATAATAATGGATATATGGACACATTTTCGAAACAGTACTACCTCCTCTCACCCAAAGCTATCTCGATCCTGGTGTGTCCTCTAAGCATTGCTAAAAAAACTGCTACAGCGCAACAGTCTTTATACCCAATCAGTTTTGCGTTATTCCAGAATGTGCTGATCATGTGACTACTCTCCACCAATCATACTGTGCCATTTATACTGGCGCAGCTAGCTCCCTCAACTATTTTAGAACAATCCTCACTTTCTCGATTGACAATCGATATGTGTTTAACTCCTCTATGTAACTACAAAATTTTGGTTGTGCTTGACACAAATTTATGTCAGTTTCAACTTTAAGTTTCGACTTTTTGTGTTTGATTTCCATTGTTTCTACACATTTGTTTTAGAAGTATTTTTGTTTTCTGAATTCTAATTTGTTCATAGAAATTCGAGATTTAACTCGTTTTCTATGTGACTACTAAATTTTGATTGTGGTTGATAACAAATTTATGTCAGTTTCAACTTCTTTTGTTTGATTTCCATTGTTTTACTCGTTTGTTTTAGAAATATTTTTGTTTTCTGAGTTATAATTTGTTCATATAAATTCGAGATTTAATATGGCGGATAAAGAAATTCCTGCAACAGTCGACAATGGTTCTGACACGAGTCCCCAGACCTCAGGGTCAACAATGTCTGCTGAGGAAGTGGAGGCTTTAGTTCACAGGGAGTTTGTGTCATATGTTCAGCCTACAAATTCTTCCTGTCATTTTTTCTGAGGAAGGATATAACTTCTGAGTGGAACTTTCTTTCTTTCTATGGCACCTTCCACCTGTTACCATGCTTCTATGTAATCTCCTGGATTAGGTATTGTTCTTTTTCCTAGGAGATTTGTGTTCAGTTTCTCAGCATGTTTTCCTCCCTCTTAGTAGTTATACCCAAGTTTAGCGAGTTTATGTGTGCTTGTGTGGATTGACCTAATTTCCTCAAGCTATAATTTATGTCTTTCATGTCTTCTCTACTCATTATTTGATAAGTTAGATTTTTATAATTCTTTTACAGTCTAAGTTACTTTAATTTAAATTTGCATTTATAATTTAATTATTACTTTGTTTTTTGTGTTAATTTTCAGTATATGTACAGGTTTTGCGTGGTAGTTACTGTTTGGGTAATTGTAACCTTGGCCAATTTTAAGGGTGTGTTGGTTTGTTATTCATACTTCCTTTTTTCTTTACTAATCACATCTAATTGTGGATTAGAGTTGAGTCAAATTTTGTTATTGTTAACTGGGTGCCTTTTCATTCTCATGTTCTTCAGGGTAGGTTTTACTTTTGTGTCCTTTGTCTTATCAGTTCTTTGAGTGGACTTATAAGTTTGATATTTACATGTCTTTTCTCTTCTGAGTTCCTTTGGTGGTTTTATACTTTAAGTGTTGTGTATTGTTTTATGTTTTAGGTTGAATTTCATAGTTTTGCAACGTTGTTATTTTTATGTACTTTGTAGACTGCAAGTTTCTGGGTTTTGTTAGTTTGTTAGTAATGAGTACTTTCTCTTGAGTAGATACATTCAATCATGATTGGAGGGAACTTCACCTATATGACTACCCTCCAATCAGACTCCTTTCCAGAGTCCTTTTCCTTATCCAGACCACTCCTTGTGGTGTCTTGCTCATTGCTCCATATTGGCCTGCTCAGGTGTGATTTCCTCTACTCTGGCCCTTACTGGAGTAACATCCTCTGCCCTTACCTCTGTCCCAGTCTCTTCTCTGACAACCACAATAGGACATAGTTCATTCCAATGTCACCAAACTCCATCTTCATCTATGGCTTTTGTCTGGTCCCTTGCTTCAACTCAGGGACTCATCCCTCATGTAGCATCTTTCCTTTCCTGGTCCAATCCTCCTTGTCTGTGTACCAGAGGCAGTGGTCCACCTTCAAACCTTGGTCTGTTCACTGTGGCTTCACCCTTCCCATCCTTCAGTACATCCTCATATCCAGTTTTTTGCCTGAGATGAGGGCTCTAGTTGTTATAGTCATTACAGTACCAACCATTGAATTATACTATAACCTTCAATATCCAAGATGCTTCCCCTGGATGTTTTTGCCTGGGCAGGCTGCACTTGTTGATCATATATTTCTTAAGCAAGGAGCTTCCATTGGATGTTTTTTGGCCAGATAGACTGCACTTGGCATAATCTGATGTAACCCAAGGTGCTTCCTTTGGATGTTTTTTTCCATGTGGACTGCACTTGACCTAATCTTATGTAACCAAGGTGGTTCCCCCTGGGTGTTGCCTGGACAGATCACATTTATTGATGTCTATACCTTATGCAAGGTGCTTCCACTGGATGTTTTTGTCTGGGCAGACCACTTTTGGCCTAATCCTATGTATTGAAAGCACTTCCCCTGGATATTTTTTGCCCAGGTGGACCACACTTGTTGATCTCAGATCCTTATGCAAGTAACTTACACTGCATGTTTTTGCACGGATGAATCTCACTTGACATTATTCGATGTATCCCAAGATATATTTTGCTGGGAAGGAGTGCACTTGGCCTATACAAATACATTTCATGGTCCTTAAGTCCTAGCCACGTATTGTTATTTTGTTTTTCTCTCTAGCTCATTTACTGGCACCATACTATGACTCTCTATCACTGTGTTTGGTACTACATCTTGTTTCTTAGGGTGGCTCATTATGACAAGGATGTGGACAGAGAGCTATTTATGATGAACCTCATGATCACACTCATAATGGTAATTTATATCTTTCATAATCCTATTTATCCAAGGCTCTTCCCCTGAATGTTTTTACCTGGGTGGACCACAATTGATGATTACTGTATTTTATACAAGGCATTTCCACTGGATGTTTTGCCCATTTGGAATGCACTGGCATAAACTGATGTAACCCCAGGCAATTTTCTTGGCACTTATATATAAGGGAAAACAGTTGCATACACACAAGCCTTTCCATGTTTCTCAACACCATACTGATTCATGTCATGGTTATCCACCACTTCTTATATTGATTCTTATTGACTTCAGTTGTGCCTGTAAATTCAGTTCCACCCCAATTTTGTTACTGTATTGATTGCTGGGTGAAGAGCATACCTGTTCCAGAAGTAGTGCTGTACCCCATTGATGTGTTTTCTTTTCATTTTATAGCACACCCATTCTACTCATTCTTTCAGTGCTGTCGCTTTCCACTTGATTTGAGATTGATGCTCCTTCACTGGCCCTTCCACCTTGGCAACGTGGGATTCTAACTTCGGGTGAGAGGAGGTAGTACTGTTTTGGAAGTTATCATTCTCTTACTCTGACAATGTATTTCCAATAGGAACTTACCTCCATTTCCCACTCTTCCTTCCCTCTGAGATGCTGGTGTTTATGGTTTGTGCCTACCAATTCTTGAAAGTAAGGATTGTTCTAGAATAGTAGAAGGAGCTAGCTGTGCCAGTATAGATGGCACAGTACAATTGGTTTAGAGTAGTCACATGATCAGCTCATGTTCTGAAATAGTACAAAACTGAGGGGGTACAAAGACTGGTGCACTGTAGTGAAGTTTTTTTGGCAATGCTTAGAGGGCACACCAGGATTGAGATGGCTTTGGGTGAGGAAGGGGAGTACCTATGGGAAATACATTTTCAGCATAAGAAAACAGTAACTTTCATATTTTTTTGAGAGCCAAATATGATCAGTGCTGCATGGCAGAGGTATGTGCTCTACTGAGTGCCCCTCTAGTTAAACATTTTTTATACTGACAGGTGTACTAATTATGCTGTTAGTAAGTGATATGCAAAAAAAGTTGCTAATGAACTAATGGCATTGTTAACATTAACATCATAACAAAAGGCGAAAGATCCCTTACTAGTTTGATAATGCATGATATTCAAAAATTATTTTAACAAAAAATTTCTGTTTTTGAATATGTAAGTGGTTGGCATACACTTGTTTCATTATACTTACTAAAAAACTTAATTTTTTTAAGTTTGTAGAAGAAAAATCATTTCTTGTAAAACTGAAACTGTTGAAAATTGAAGTAAAATTCACGAACTTTTAAATATCCTTTTTTATTTTTTGCTTACTTGTAGATTTTTGTAATTGATACCAACAAATGAATCTTGGTTTTTCTTCGGAGCTAACAATTACTGATTCAAACTATTAGGTAGTAGCAGTGCATGATCCATTGTAAAAGTGGTGACATGTGCAATCATTGTCCCATTTGCAGCATGAAGCACCCACATGACATACATGTAACTTATTTCTACAGTTAGACTTGCTATGTCATTATTGATCTTTCTTAGTGATTGACAAAACTAATATTTAGAAATGTATATATGCCAATCATTATAACCACAGAAAAACAGAATTGATAACAGTGAAAATTGATTCAATACCAGTACACAGTACTGACAGATCAATTTGCATTCATTAATTTATTAGGAATTTCTAGGAAATTGCTCAGAAACATTAAGTATTATTGATTTCATAACAGTATAATTTACATTATACATAGATTTTTTTTCTTTTTTTTTAAAAAAAAAGGTTCACTTCACCCAGCTGAGTACCTCTACTTTGTTTTTTTCTTTTTTTTTTGAGAATTTCATCTCTGCCTATTAACAAATCTTTGACGTCTTGGTTTTTCCCATAATTTATAATCATTATAAAAATTTTAAAAACACATTTGTAACATCCTTTCAATAACAGTATAAAAGTGAAGTAAACCCTTCAGCAATTTATTTTTTTTGTTTTGGGCAAGTGAATGACAGGAAAACATTAAAAAGATCTATTTCTAATATAAAAAAGGTTAAAGTACTGAAATATTCATTGTACTACAAGCAGGTATTGTAATTATGAGATAAAACAATCATGACCATTTTTTTAAAGATTAAAATTGTATGTACATTTAAATTCAGGTGTAACTACAAGTCTCTGTCTTTTTGCCATTGGTTTCCATTTAACTGATGCTTATTCACCAAGTTTGGAGTACCATGATCCGGTTGTTAATGGGAGCATTTGTTACACTTTCAAGTATGTCTATCATTTGTTACATTTTCAATCATGTGTATATTTTAGGTTTCCAGTCCTCCTCTTCGGCTAAATGTGCAGTTTTTTCATGTTTTTTGATAACCATATATTCACATGCAAAGTTAATAGTACTTGAACTCTATAGAATATTCCTATCAGCATATTGATGAAAATAACTATGCTAATATTATTTATAGTTTATTCATCTATCTAATACAATTAATAATTATTTAATGGTCATTCTTTGTCCTTATAATCTGAATAAAATGTAGATTCGTAATTAACGATTGTTTCGTATTCTTTCTTTAGAAGCGTAGCTTAGTATGAACAAGTGACATCACACATTTTCTTTGAAAATTGAAGAAAGCCAATAAAGATTTAAGTGATATTAGTTTGTTCTTTGGTACAATTAAAATTTGTTTTTAATTATTCATTAACTTAATTAAAATCACTTTTGAAATAATGATTAGTAATTTTTACTCTTTATATATGGACAAAAGAGCTACCAGGCTTATTTTAGTGTTTTTTGAATTGTGTTCATGAAATACATATTTATATCTAATAATACAATTTTTAAGATAATCCTACTATAGATTTTCTTAAGTATGTAATTACAATTTTTTATTGGACTTACAGAAGAATGTATGGAAAACAAATAAGAAAAAAAAATTTTAGTCTTGAGAAACATAAGATGTTTGCAGAGAATAATAAGAATTCTTAATTTCTTTATATTAGATACAAAGTTAAGTAGTTTCATTTCACTGTTTAAAAGACCAAAATTTAGTTTTTTTTTCACAAAAAACTAATCATAATTTACTGTATTTTTGTAAAATTTTATATGTATACAGAGATTATGATGTTTTCCAAGTTTTTATTGATGAAGCTCTTATGTAGCTTAACTCTTTACCGCCCCCCAGTGGCCCAGCGGTATGTCTGCGGACTTACAACGCTAGAATCCGGGTTTCGATACCCATGGTGGGCAGAGCACAGATAGCCCATTGTGTAGCTTTGTGCTTAATTACAAATAAACAATAAACTCTTTACCACAGTTTTTACAAACATCTGAAAAAATGATTTGGTTTATCTGAATATTTGATCATGGTTGCAAATAAAAGAAAGTACTTTTTTGTTGGCAGTTAACCTAACATTGTATGATAAAGTAATAGAAAAACCTCACTTTTATTCTTTGCTATTTATTAGTGATTATTAATGTATTACGTAGCTCTCATTTTGAATTACAGTTCAAAATGATATCTTTTGAATTAGTAATATGCCATACTTCATAAAATTACCTTCTACAAATATACAAGATTTTTTTTGCTACACATAACTGACATCTTTATACATGATAATAACATAATTTCTATCCTAATTAGACACACTCTAGAAAGTCAGACTGTTTTTCTTTTAAATCAGTGATTTTAACTGGTGTTTTTAACCATTTTTTTACTTTCTAACCATTGGGTTTTAAACTTGTTTAAGGTACTGAGTGTTAATGTTCACATGAGATTCTAAAAAAGTGTTCTTTTCACACTGTAGTTCAATTTGTAGGAGACAGACTCAAATACTGTCAGTCTCTAAAGTCATCCAAGCAGTGTGCTTTTGCTAGTGGTTGGGCAAATAGGATTTTAGGTTGTATCTATGTAAATATTGAATACAAGTTTAATAAGATTATAATTTCATTGTACACGTCACTGGTTAGGTCACATTTGAAATATTGTGTTCAGTCTTGGGCTCCTTACCTTAGGAAGGACATTGAATTATTGGAAAGGGTTCAGAGAAGGGTTACTAGAATGGTGCCTGGAATGGAGGGGTTGTCATACAATGAGAGGTTGAAATCTC
>NW_013669540.1:50766-72270 GCF_000517525.1 Limulus polyphemus | reverse complement strand
TAATTATAATAAATGCAAGATAATGCATTTGAATTATAAGTATAATTTGGGTGGAAATAACCTTAATAGTGTTATGAAGGAAAGGGATCTTGGTGTAATAGTCGATCAGTCTCTAAAGCCATCCAAGCTATGTGCTGTTGCTAGTGGTAGGGCAAATAGGATTTTAGGTTGTATCTATAGCAATATTAAATACAAGTCTAAAGATGTTATACTTTCATTGTACAGGTCACTGGTTAGGCCACATTTGAAATATTGTGTTCAGTCTTGGGCTCCTTACCTTAGGAAGGACATTGAATTGTTGGAAAGAGTTCAGAGAAGGGTTACTAGAATGGTGCCTGGGATGGAGGGGTTGTCATACAATGAGAGGCTGAAATCTCTCAAATTGTTTTATCTTGAAAAAAGAAGAGTTGGGTTGGATCTGATTGAGGTGTTTAAGATTGTAAAGGGAAATTGATATTGTTGATGTATCATCTTTTTTTATATTTAACAATGAGAATAGTAGGACCAGGAGACATAAATATAAATTTTGGCAAGGTAGGAGTCATATTCAGCTAAGACATTTTTTATTTTTCTAAGAGGGCAGTTGGCATTTGGAATGGGTTGCCTTCAGATGTTGTAGAGGCAGTAAATTTAAGTGAGTTTAAGAAAAAGCTTGATAAGTATATGAACAAAAAGGGCTGGGTTTAAAATTTTTTAATTTTATTTTGTTTAATCATTTTAATTTAGTTTTGAGGATGGAACAGCCAAGATGGACCAATAGGTCCCATGTTGTCCCAAAATATTATGTTAAATATGCTCAACCTTTCAGTCATGGTGGAATTATAAAGTGATGGTCAATCCCACTTTTTGTTGGTAAAAGTAACCCAAAAGTTGGTAGTGGGTGGTGTGACTAGCTGCATTCCCACTAGTATATCACTTCTAAATAAGGAAGGCTTGCACATATAACCCTCAAGTAGATTTGCACATAATTCAACAAACATACTGATACTTAAAAGTCACTGATATGATCCACTTTTCCTTAATAATAATTATGGAAGCTGTTGAGCATTTATCTTGAAAGTAGAGCTTCACATATAACAAAATTTTTCAAGGTTTACTTTCCCTGTAAAATATGGAACTACAACTCCAGCTTATGTCCTGTTTGATATAAGATGCAGAGTAATCTGACTATCCTATTTATCTTTTAATGGCTACCATAACATTCCTACATTCTGACTTCTGACCAAGAATTTGATATTATACTTCAGAAGTTCAATTTCATCAATAAATAACAATACCTTTTTATTACCATCCTAGGTTTGGGGTGGGTTACAGTGATCAGTAGAGGATGTATTAGTTTGACTGTGGTTATCAAATGTTTTACATCCTCCTTTTGCTTAACCTGTGGCTGCGAGTTATTACAAAAACTATGCTATAGTCTCCTTACTGCATGTCAGTGTTTCAAATTTTTAGACTTAAAGAAATAAGCAGATGAGAATGTAAATACAGTCTTTGGATGAATATGCACCTGAGAATAGCTAATTTAATTTATAAGCTTTAATTAATCATCATTTTATTGTAGAAATAAAAAAAAACTTCTTTTAGTTTTTAGAATTACCTTTTGTTTTGAAACATTTTTGATTTGGTATAATAATTTGGATTTTTGAAATTGTAGTTCTTTTATTATTTTTTTTTGTTTTCCTCAAACATCTTTGTCATAAGGCCTAACTAGTGAAAATGTTTTTCTCCATTTATTGCTGTTTCTAATTCTATTTTTTATAGTTCATGCTCTGAATGTATAGATAGTGGTAAATGTGGCTACTGTTTCATGGACCTCTCATCAGGGCCAGCCAATGGCACATGTCTTCTGGCTGACCCAGACAAAATTAATGTGGCAGTGATGGGTTCTTGTAATTCCACAACTTTACCTGATCCTTTAACATGGGCAGTTAACTGGTGCCCTTCCAATTATACTTGGGTCATCTTTCTCAGCTTAGTGTTGTATCTCTTTTTTTTTGCTTTTGGTAAGTTGACAGTGGTGCCTTTTTATAGTTTAAAGCAATCATTAAAACAAGAAAATATTTTCTAATCATTACTAAAACTCAAAAATTGTGTAAACCTAATGAAAGATCTTATGCTGATTTTTTTTTATAGATAAACTGTGTTGCAGCAACAGTAATTCTTATAATAATATGACTTAGTAGTACCAGGTATGACTTAGTGGTTACCATGCCTGTACCATGAACCCAAGATTTCATGGTTTAATTCAATAGGAGTAGCAGTCAAATCCCATTATTTGGTCAGACTAAAGTAGCCCAATAATTGGCAGTGGGTGCAGTTGAACAGTCTAACAGCTCAAAATTAGAAACAATAGATTGCTCTTACTTAGCTTTGCTGGAATATTCTGTAAATCATGCTCATCCAAATAACTTTTATTTGGACCATTTAGGATGGATCAATCCAAACACTCAAGTTAGTAATTATATAGGATTATAGTGAACACAGTCACTTGATTTTAATTTTTTTTTCATAAAATAAATATATTAATTTCTGAAGACTCTGGGTTCTTACGTGTAGTTAGAATCTGGGCTAGCTGAGAAAATGTACTATATCCAAGCAGAGTTTCATTTGACCATAAGTTTCCTAGTCTGAACTTAATCTGATGTTATCTGCACCAGATACAGCCAGATCTTAGTCGCATACTTCTTTCATAGATTATTCTGGACACAACAACAGAAAAGTGACAGAAATTGATAGCATGATTAGACTCAAACAATAGACTACGATATTGGTATAGTACAACATGACATCTCTGCTACAGCTAAGATACACTAGTAATTTTAAGAAAACTAAGACTGGTCAGATAATACAATTATAATATATGAAAATTGAAAATATATAAATGAATAAAATAATCATAACTCACAGAAATATATAAAACAAATAAAAAGCTTGAACAAAATGATGATGTGACAATTTCTGATTTACAGACTGGAAATAATAAGTTTAGAGAACAGTAACTGATACAACTTCAGTTCGACAAGATAGTATATTGTAAAATCATCCATTTGTGTCCATGCTATGTGTAGAAGAAACCATAGAGAAAGATCCTGGCAAAAACATTGGATGAATAAATTATTGGGCTAATTTTTTTAAATCTACATTATAATTATTCAATGAAATGAGTTACCACATAGAATTGTCTATTGTTACCCATACTTGGTATTGCTTGACTCAGTTCTAAATTAGTCTTACTAGGACGTTGATTATTATCATTTTAAAAATGAATGGATTTTTTGGACTTGTAAATTTGGTGTGAAGAACCAACTTTAAAAAAAAATATATATATATATATATACAAAATACAACGATAGTGCTAGATAAATTTCCAAATTGTTTAGAACTTCAGCTTGCTGTTTTCCTCAAGCTTCTTTGTTTCAAGATATTGAGATGTAGTCTTTCACCATTCAGGTTTAGGGCCCATGCCTTGGACTATTAATGCTGAAATCTATCCACTGTGGGCTCGCAGTACTTGCTACTCAACTACTACCTCTGTGAACTGGTTTTTCAACATGCTTATATCCATGTCATTCCTCACTTTTACTCAGGCCTTAACCAGATATGGTTTGTATATCTGTAATTTTATTTTGGACATAAATTACTCCTTTGAAAGTTTTGATTAAATAAACTTTTGAGGTAACAGACGAAAGCTGGTCAAGCTTACATGTTAAAATTGTAATTCTTCACTTTATGAACAGCATTTTAGTATACTTATGGTAAAGATGAGATTATTTTACCAATATATTATTCTTTTACTTTATTAACACTATTCAGACCAGTGTGAACTTTTCAGGTGTCAAGTACACACCCATATAAATTTCAAAATTTAAGTGAAAATAATAGTTTTTAACTCATGTGATTTTACTTCTCTTTTTCTGATTTTCTTAGTAAAGCCTTTCATTCCCTCCCTATTATGACTTCACAACATATGATGTGAATAACTATTAATGAATCTCTGTCTTGAAAATCACCACAGGCAAATTTTAAAAGTCAATGTGTAGAATATAAACTATTTACATCAGTGTACATAGAATAAAGAGGTATGAGAAAGAGTTTATAGTTTTGTGGTAAAGTGACAAGAAGGAAGTTTAATTACAAGACTCAGAAACAAACCACAGATCTGGGAATTTTTTGGTTTTTAAATGTTCTTTTAGTTCCTAAAAATGTTTTCATATTAAATTTGCTTGTATATTTAACAAGACATCAGGTAAGCCTAATTAGGTTTAGAGAATATGGTAGGTCACAGTAAAATATTCCATTGACTCAAATCCTTATTTATTTAACAATATTGTTAAATTTATCATATTCAAACAATGCAAACAAATTTATTTCCACCAAGAATGTTATTACGCATAAATTTTTGTCAGTATGTGTGTTGTTTCTATGATTTATAGCCAGAAGTGGTGACTCCTACAATCAGCAAAATAAAGTATCAAAAGAAATATTTTAATGAATATCCATCAAGTTGAAATTAATTGGATATATAAAATGAAAATTTCTAATCAACATTTAAAAGGATTTAAATTATAAAACACAAAAAGAAGTATTTTTATTAATGCCTTTTTCAAAAAATTGTCTCACAACAAAGTTGTAGAAATTTCACTGTATAAAAATGACCTTGAAACTAAATCAAATTATATGCATGTTTTTATAGCTGAAACTAGATAATGATTAATAAGTAGAGTCTAATTTTCACCCAGTTTGGCTAAGTATTTCTGTTGTAAGAAGTAAAAAACAAGGATATCAGTGACACCTCTCCAGTCTAGAAAAAGTTTAAATATTAAGTTTTTATTTTCTCTTTGACACTTAACCTTACATAAATTTTGGTTTTGTATGTTTGATAATATAGTTGGGTTGGTTAAACAATTTTTTTGATACATTTAATGTGTAAATCTTGCAAGAATTGGTTTATTCTTTTATATTATTTAATTTAGTTTTACAAGAAGTTTAATTTTTAATAAATTTCTTGAAATAAATTTTGCAAAAGTTTGCCAGTTTATATTCAAAATAGCCCTTTAATTATGCAAGGTGTTTGGTTTATTGTGTTTGATCTTGAACTTTAGCTAAAATGTGTTTCTACAATAGTTAAATTTTCTAAGTTGGCGCTGTTATTGAAGCTTCATGATTTTAAAGAATTGTATTTTTGTATTTCATTTAGGGACATTTTGGATGTATGCTATCTTTGCCTTTATTGGATGGATCTACTTCATGCTAGTTCTCCCAGAAACCAAAGGCAGAAATCTTGAGGAAGTAGAATCACTTTTTATATCACCCTGGAAACGTAAAAAAGTCTCAAACCAGAACAGAGGTGTAACGTATGCTAGGATTCATGGTTTTTATCATTCTTCTAGTTCTGAAGGTGATTAAATTTTTTGAAAATTAGAATGAAAAAAGATCATATTACTAAAAAGTTAGTCTTCTTTAAAAGTATCTGTAAATGAGTGAAATTTATGTTTTATTGACTTAGTTATAAAAAATTATATTTTTGAATCAGATTGCTACATTGTTGTGTATATGTGTATATATATTAAGGAGCCTTGTTGTTTAACCCTGTGAATATTTTTTAGGTGTTGAGTGTACACCTGCATATAAATTTTCAAAATTGAAGTAAGAATAATAATTCTAACTCTTATTTCATAAATGTGTAACTCAAAACTTTTTAAGAGTTAAAATGTAATTTCACCTCTTCATGTAGAAATACTACTTTTCTCATGGATTTGCATATGAGATTTACATGCTACTGGCCTTGAGGTAGCTCCCACCTAAATCCTCATGTTTAGCCCTCCACAAATGAGGAGGGGGGGGACTCAACTTCCATGTGCAATAACTTCCATTTTGCAATTGCACTCGTGATAATTTAATATTTTGTTGGCATTGCATTGAACAGGCATGCTCAAATTTCTTGTCTGAATTCAATTTAGTGAAATTTTCATTTAACAAAACTTTGATTTTTACTTTATATAGTTTTTTTAAAAGCTTTAATTTTTATCATGAATTCTCAAGTGACAGTCCTGGGTGAGTGACAATATTAGATACACACACAGTCCTTATTTCTATTATGGCTTCTGGAAGTTCATTAACTGTTGTGGACACTGCACCCTTTGTTCAATGTCTTGTGGACTACCACACGCTTACTAGGCCTCCTACTCCCGTCCTTTCAATCGACATTTTTTTTACTTGGTCATGAATGGCCTATTAGGTTATGTATTTAACCTGATTCTGATATGATACCTTACCAGGCTTTTCCATTTTTGACATATATGGACACCATTAACAACAGATCTATGGGTCTTACAGGTGCTTTTAGAAGGTCTGGCTCTTTACTTCCATTCCCTTCCTCGATTGTCTTCTCATCCTATTGCCTTCCCCCAGTGTCTACAGGAGGCAGTTCAAGAGTTACTTCAGAAAGAGGCCATATAACGTGGGGAACATTCTCAGCTGTGGTTTTGCTCCAGTTTGTTTGTTGTAACCAATTGGTGACTGGTTATAGATTTCCTGGATGTTCCCAATTTCACAATGGAGTCTTACTTAACCCTTCAGTGGGATTTCACTCCCAGGTTGTGGACGACAAAGGACAATGTGTCAGATGCTTATCTACACATTCTCTTCTCTCAGGCATCCCAGCATTTCTTCCATTTTGGTTATCAGGGGCATGTTTATCAGTTTCAGGCTCTACCATTTGGCCTGGCTTTGGCTACTTATGCCTTCTGCTGAGTAGTAAGGACTGCTTCATGCCAGAGGCCTTCGTTTCCACCATTACATGGATGATTGGCTACTTTTAGCTTCCTTTCAAGTTGTATTTGCTGTTCATACTCAGTTTTTCTTTCAGAAATTGCCAGTCGTTTCTCACACCCACGCAATATTTGATTCATCTGGGTTACTTTTCAATTCCCTCATCAGCTGGGCCCAGTCTTCTCCCCTTTGTTTATAAGATATGAAACGTCTCATTCAAAGTCTTTCGGCCTCTTCCTCTTCTACTGCATGATAGACCCTATCTCTTTTGGGTACATGGGCTCCTCTCAAAGCCCTCATTCTCCTTGGTTGTGCCCACATGCATCACCTTCAGTGGATATTACTCGACCAATGGAGTCTCATTCAGGATCCCTTAGTTGCTCAGTTTCCTCAATTGTCGGCTATTGAACTGCATTATCTTGCATGTTTAGATTTACTAAACTTGTCTCTGCCTTCCAAACTTCTGTGCTGTCTTTGGTTATTTCGTTCATTTTCCCTTTCCCATCCTCATCACCCTATCTCTCTCTCTCTTGGATTGGAATCTCAGCATTATCCTTCATGCTTTCACTTGTACTCTGTTTGAACTTTTGTCTTTGTGTTCCCTGTATCACCTTTCCTTCAAATCCCTATCACTCATGTTATTGGCTTGTGGCTGGTGGCAAACTGAGATCTTTGCATTTGATATTTGCCATGTGCTGTTCTACAGTTCCTATGTTCTCCCCTTCCCTGACCGCTCATTTTTGCCTAAGAATTCTGCTGCTAGGGAGTGTAATTCCAATTTTTCTCCCATTTCACACATTCAGGGGTCACAGTGGCCATCATAAAAAATATAGGAGGTTTTTTTTTAAATTAGGAGAAATTTAGGAGTTTTTTCTCAAATGTATAGGAAATTACAGGGAAAAAACATAAATTTGAAAATAAAATATATTCCTACCTGATTAGCACCACCCATGTGACCCGTTTAACTTACCACTCTTGAGATGATAATGGCGAATCATGGTTCACACCTTAAAAAATAAAAAGCATTTATTATTCATACCATCACAGAACATTGGTTGTTCACTGATACATGTATCACATGATAATAATTCTGTGACTAGTTCTTGTCACAATTAATATTGTAATGTTAATTTTGCAAATAAAGAACAAGTTACAATATCATCAAATGCATCATATAAAAATAAAAATGACTAGAACATACCCTGTTCATAATAATAATTCTATGACTAGTAGTAGTTCTTGTCACAGTTTATATCATAATAATTATTTTGCAAATAAAAGAACAAGTTACAATATCAAAAATCAACAGATGCATTGTAGAAAAATAAAAATGACTAGAACATACCATGTTCAATGAAATTATATTCTACACTATTCATTTCTGTATACTGGCGTAGTCAATGTAACAAAATTATTAATGTAGTGTAAAAACAAAAATAAATCCCATGTACAAGTGCATGACAACAAAAATTACTAGAACATAGCTTGATCAGGAACTACTGATGACAGAATTGCAACTTAAATACATATTAACCTGAGTAAGGCAGTGTTGCACCTCAATATTTGACTATCTAAAATTAGTACTAAACTGGAAGTTTAGGAATCAGTCAGTTTAGTATCTGTAGCTGGTGTCTGGTATACTCTTAGTTTTTTGCTGTTTTTGTGTCTTTTGTTATTTTTCCATTAGCTTTCTCTTTTGTCCACACAATTGTATCTGTTCTTTGCTAACTCCTCCAGTATCAGATTGGCAGCAGCCATTTTGGTCTTTGCTGTCAATCATTGCTTGTGCAATGGAAAGTTGTGTCTTTAACAGCTTTAGCCAGCTTTTCACTTGATTCTGCAAACATATTTTCAGCCACAGTAAGTGATTGCAAACATTCCCTTTCTCTGTCTCGTATTAATTCTTCCTTCATCTTAAGATCTTCCTTCTCTTGTGATATCTTTCTATGCCTACTAGCCTCTTCTTCTGTCTCTGCCTTCTTCTTTTCAGCTTCTTTTTGCCTCTTAACCTTCTCCTCTCCCTCTGTTCATTGAGTCTGCATTGATAACTTTCATGTGCTTGATGTTTTGCTGTGATCATACGTCTGGTTATTGGTAGCTCATGAGCTTTAAGATTCTTGTTTCAGAGAGTGTCTTTAATTGTTCTCAAACCAATGATAGAATTAATACTTAGTGCAGTTCTGTCTTTTGTTAATGTCTGCTTGCTAGCAGAAAAGCCATGCTCCAGATCTGTTTTTAACCAGCTTGGGAAGGATGGAAAACATAGCATTACTACTTGAGGATTTCATTGCTAATACATTTTGCTAGTAATAGTCGACATGAATTGGCTGAATGATGCAATTCCATGCAGTTTGAAACTAGTCCTTGGCTACATCTTCCATCTGGTACAGCTTCCATTCATTATCACTCATGACATGAACAATTTTCCTTGCTATCCTTCTAACTGCATTCACAGTTGAGTGTTCTTTTTGCATTGTAGGGTGCAGGCAGCTGAGATCCATCAAAAGGGTGTTGTCAAGTGGCAGTTTTTCATAAGATACTGTGTTACAGTCACATAGAACTTCCTCATGTCTTTGATGGGAACCTTTCTCTGGTCAGGGGGTAGCTTAGCAAGCTGCTTTCTGGTTGGATCTCCAATCTCAATACTGGAGTCTCATAGCTGATTTTCAATGTTCACAACATCAACTGTTCCCAGCTGTTCACCCTCTTTTTTTCCCACTACTGAGGTTTTCGGGAATCTTAACGTGGTTTGTCTTACAAGTTCTGACAGTCTGTGATAGAGAATCTGGATAAGGGGTCCCTCTGTTTGAAAGAACTTCAGAAAGCCTTGAAACAAAAGTCAACAGACTGAAGGAAGCACATCTTAATGAGAATGTCTTTTGCTTGAAGTTTCTTTCGGTTACCAATGTACCTGGAACTTGTCTCAACCTTGCGGTCCTCCTTTGACAGTTCCAGAAAATATCTGCAGAGTCCTGAAAATTGTTTAATCAGTCTTTCAACTACTGGTAGTAGGCTTAGCCATCAGCACTCAACATGCCGAAGAAATGCATGCTCTTGGAGGTCAAGACATTCTTGGATGACTTTGTAACTTTCTCTTCTGGCCCCAGACTTGAACCAATGGAATATATCAATAGCCAAATCCTCAACATCACTTCCATACACTTCAGTCCCCTTTCCAAAGCTGTTGTGAATCACAAGTAAGTTGCAAGTGCCAATGTCTACAAGATCTGGTCTGCTTGCTCATACGAGTTTTTCATTGATAGTTCTCCAAACTGCTTTGGTTACATTGGGACCATCACTAGATATTGCAACACATTTTTCAAGTGGTAGACTGGCATCTTCCAAAGTTGATGTTATTGATTTTGAGATAGTTTCTGCATATGCATGTCCTAACATTAAGCTTTTGAGGTACCCTATGTGAATATCCAGTTGATTTTTTATCTGTGCATTTGGAGTTTCATCAAAAGTAATAGTAAATTCTGTTTCACATCATCGATAAGTTCAGAAATGAGGGCCAAGTCCATCTGACACAATATAAGACACCTTCCTACCAGCCAGAGTCATATCATTTATGATAGGACTTTCAAACATGTCCTTGAAGGTGTCTACAACATCACATGAAGCATAGCTAAAATCAGACTGCACAACTTTCAGCACCCATCGACTGTCTTTTGAACAAGAAATCAACTACTCATCTAATGTGTACTTTTGAAAATTCATTCCAGTAGGTGTGAACAATTAGCTATGATCATCTCAAGACAGATGGCAACATGGGAAATACTGATTATGGAAAACCTACAATTAACAAAAGAACAGCAGACACAGAAATTTTGTTCATTTCTGGAAAAATATAGGAAATATAGGAAGATTTGTCTAAATATAGGAATATTAAAAAATTATAGGAACACTGTGAGCCCTGAGCATTTATGTCCATTCTGATCCTGTCCAGTCTAAGTCTTCCGATGGTATCTTACTCGCACTGCTTCTTTCCATGGTTCCTGTAACCATTTGTTTATTCCATGGAATCCTTTCATGTCCTGGAACTTCTCTTCCATTACCCTCACAGATTAGATATGCCAGTTAATTAAGCTGGTGTATTCTTCCCTTTTGCCTGAGGTGTGTAGCCTTTTTACGGTATCTTCTTATCAAATCAGTCACCTCACCATGTCCCTGGTTGCCAATTTCTGTCTTCTTTGGAAGGTCATCATCAGGGTAGGCATGTGTACCACACCTCATGCATTTGTTTCACATTACTTACATCATGTGTCCCTTTGTTGCTCAGTGGGTTTTCGTTTACCTCCTGTCACCATCTTACACACTGCAGTGTCATTATGACTTAAGAGTACTATGTTTTCATAATTCTTTATTTACAGTGGCTATTTTGATAATGTATTGTGGAACCTCCTCTGTGGCAAGTGATGCTTGACTGGGTATACTTTTTTGTGTGGAAAATTTGCACTGTCCATCCTGTGACCATGCTTGAATTCAATTACATTGTAGCTCTTCTGGCCATATTCTCATTGTGTTCGCATTTTACTTGTCTTTTACTAGAAGAATTGAGAACAATTACAAATCTGGAAATTGTACTTATAATTTCTTTAGACATTCTTTTTAACCCTGAAAATGCTTTTTTATTATTAATATGTTTGTGAAAGCTATATAAATGTTCTTCCATGACAAAATGTGAGGTATACTTTCATTTAGTGAGTGCAAAAGACAAAGACAAGTTATTCTAATGATTCAAATCCTTATTTATTAAAGAGTATTAAGTTTACTGTATTCAAACAACAAATATAAAAGAACTTATTATTTATTGAAAAGGAATTATATTTATTTTATATAAATTAATCTTGACCAAGAATACTGTTTGCTAAAATCATGATACCTATCCTGACAAAGATAATATTGATACTATTTTGAAAGGTCAGGTGTTAGACTGCTGATAAATCTCTGACAATTTTGCTTTTTTTTATGATTATACCCATAAGGTGTCTGATTACTGCAATCAGTAAGTCCCTCGATGGGTCAGCAGTAAGTTTACAGATTTAAGCTTAAGCATTAAAATCCAAGATTTGATTTCACAAGTTTGATAGACAGATCACATATTGTGTGGTTTTGTGCTAAAACAAAGCAATCAGTAAAATAAAGTATCAAAGAAATGTGTTAATTATCATCACTCAAATTGAAATTAACCAGATATATAAAATGGAACTAATTGAAGTAATTTTAATGTGTTTGTTTTTGTTTTCAAAAAGTTTCACAACAAAATTTTGGAAGTTTTACAACTGAAAGAATAATATAAAAAATAAATAAAATTATATGAATTTAAGTCACCACTACATACTGTTTAAGTTTGTACTACATTTTCTGCTATTTAGTTAAAAGTATTATTAATGTGAGAAGTGAAAACGTCAAGGTATATCAGTGATGCCTGTCTAGTCCAGAAAGGGTTAAGACTCATAATGATCATTCAGCTGCCAAACAAGAGGACTAAAAGATCAAAGTAAAAAAAAATTAATATAGTGAATATCCATATAAGTTATTTAATCATGAATTGTAAAGTTTCTACAGTTGTATGTGAATACAAATAATATGGTGAATATCCATATTATTTATGTAGTCATGCTTTAACTTTGTAAAATCAGTTTCTACAATTGAATGTGATTTAATTGTAATGACATTTAGCTTAATAGATAGCTTGTATAAATCTCATCAACTAGTATCTCATATAACTTAAAGTATGTTCCATTTTAGAAAGAAAAAAATGATTTCCAAGTTTCCAAAATGTTACTAATAATTATTTTTATGTGTTGGTGCAAATAATCTTTTCCTTTGTTTTCATAAATAAAGTTTGATAATGTGTGAAAACATTTGTCAGTTTTAATGTGATGATCTAGGTCAACTTGCCATTTTAGATGCTTTATTAATTCAAGTATAGATTGTAGAATATCTCAAATGACAAGACTGTGAAGATTTGAAGTAGCATTTTCTGATATTAAGTGGGTATCTAAAGATCATGATGCTAATTCTTTTTTTTTTAACACACAACATTTCCTAAAATACTATATAGTAATAAGTGTCAGCAAGAAGGTGTATATAACATTTATAAAATGTAATGCCAGTATGGTGTATTATATTATGTTAACATACAAGTTAACAAACTATTTTTCTACTATTCACTACTGATCGGTGCCATATTTTACATAATATCAAATAATTTTGTTTTACCTGCTATAACACTGTAAAGAACTGGCCTAAACTGTTCACTTTTGATATAAACTACATGGGGGACACTAGCAATAATTTAAGAGTAATTAATTGAAATGTTAATAGGGTTTTTGTTTATATTTTTTATGACTTTTATGTTATTAAGGACCATGTAACCAACAAAGTCATGGACCATAAGCATTAGATATTTTAGAAAAACAGCTTAACCTTTACATAATGTTTAATCTTTCCAAGTTCAACATCCTGATTCAAGTCATTGTAAATAGGGAAGAAACCACCAGAGAAAAAAAAAAATCTATTTGCAGACTTAGTAGATTGGGAGTAGTTATATAAATGTAATGTTAAAAATGCTTTTTTCGAGTTAGCAAGATAGTGATCGTTTAAACTAAGATTTTGCTTAGGACAAGGATAATAGAGAAAAGATGTGGATTTATGAAATAGTAATAAAAGTAGGAAAACTACTGACATCTATCAAAACCTTATTAGTTCCTGCTAGATCAGGATTAGCCAACTTTATTCTTTTTTACAGAGGTTAAATGAATGTTATATTTTAATAGCATTTTTTGTATCAAAAGATATTTATAACAATAATAACTTACGGCAGGTGTATTTTGTGAAGAACTACTGATTGTAAGCACATTTGTATACCATTATCAGACTCTTAGTGTTGAGAGACTTGAGTATTAAACATAATAGTTCTAAATAGTATCCTCTTATTAAATTTTTATTTAATTCAAGGGAAAGGTAAAACTTCAATAATTTCAATTGAGGTTAATATAGGGTAAATGTTTTTTACATTGATGTTAATATTTGGTGAAGGTGATTTTCATTTTGTAACATGTGTCTTCAAGAAGAAAGGGAAATACAATGTATGTTAAATAATTATTGGTAAATTTACATTACCTAGTTTCATAAATCATACTAATAAAAACTCAAGCCCAACTTAAAATATTTTTGTAATGTGAAATTATGATATAAGAGATTACTATTTCTCTACATGTAAATTATTATTAATGGTCATTACATAACTATCTTTGGGTAATAAGTTAGAATATGTGAAAAATAATAGTTGGCTTTCTGGATTCTTTCAAACATTAATAACTTATTATTAAGTGGTTCAGAAGCAGTTTTTATTGAAATTTGTTATGGTAAGTCATGTGACAATTTATTTAATGGAATTTATTTAAAGCTTGAGAACTTCGGAAGTAAGCTAGAATCCAAACTAAAATTTAATTGTTCCTGTGACTGGGAGACAACAGTTACCTCTCAATAGAAAGCAGTTTAGGGTAGATTGTTTATTGTAGTTGATTTAATCTGTGTATGTATTGGTTAGTTTTTCAAGTAGTATTTTTACTCGGAGCAAAATATTATGAGGGAAAATTACAATAAAAGAAAAATTTTACAACAAAAAAGAGTATCAGTCAAAATTCTTGGATGTTCTGGAAAATCCACGTGATTATTTCATTATGATTGCTTGTATAAAAACAGACTGAACTGAACTTGAAGAGCAACTATTTGTTGTTCCTTCAATCACTTGCTAGCACTCTCATAGTAGATGAAAATAAAAAAACACATAGGATAAAAAAAAATCAGTATTCTCATATTTATACACTGACTGTTGTGGCGTATAGGAAGTTCTTTAAATCTGTAACTTCCTGGCAGTACTGACCAGCTATATTTGTGATGTTTATTATAATCATTGTGTATCTGTGCATATAAACTGAAAATATATTATGTATGTTCAGTATAATTATTGTATAAAGCAGTTGCTAGGGTAGCTTTTCACAATTAAAATTTGGTCAGAAGAAAGAAAGTACTTAACATCAGACTGCTTTTTGAATTAGTTCTGATGAGAGTTTGGGGAAATTATGGAAAATATAGTTTGATAAATAAAATCATAAATACAAAAAAAGATTTACTGATGGCTACTGCTACTGTCAGAACACTACTATCGGATTCATTGATCTACTTAGCAACAAGTGCTATTGAAAACACAATTAAACATTTTATTATAGCTTATTTCATGCTTGTAACTACAGCTTATCAAGAATGGGGATTACGTTTAGGATACATAGATAAAAGTTAAATGGATCACCCAAAAATTAAAAGATATTACACAAAAAATGGATTACCTGCAGAATATATAAACTGCTATGTTATTGGAGTATAATATTTTCACTGTAGGGTTAGATGGAATGTATAGGCTCTATTTAATGTATCTCAAACCAAATTCATTACTTTCCTCCCTTTCTTTAAAGTCTCTTTTCATTATCATTAAAGTTATAGATAGCATTTACAGAACAACTATGATAAAAATTGATATCTATTTTGTTGCACCTTGTAACTCTAAAAGATGTCGACTTCATTTCAGTAATTAATGATAAAAACTTTGTGGGCATGTTTCTTGAGTACTACAGTAAATATTCCTTGCCTAAAGAGTAGCTGGGAAAACAGAATATATAAGAAATTGCTTTATATGGAAAATAAGTTTTGATGCCAATAAAATTGTGTTTAGATTTTGCCTCAAAAGTAACAGAAATATATTCTCTAAAGAACTAGCATGTTGAGTGTGATATTTATTTACTTTGGAAGATTTGTGTGGTGCAGGTATAAATATATCTATAGACATAATCCAAATAAATGCAAAAGGTTTGCTTTATTACATATATTTCTTGATAGCTAGAACTGGTTATACATTAGTGGATCCATTGGAAAATAAGAAAACAGTAAAACCTTTAATGAATAGAGGAAAGTGTGTCTGTTATATAGTGCCAGTGTAACTGTAGTCCTGTCACTGTTGAGCTCTGCCAGGATTGGTTAAGTTTGCCATGCCAGAGGATAAGACCACTCCAGGAGCATATCTTCTTATTGCATTTCTGATACACTGTGAAATAAATATCAAACACTACTTTTTGTGACACATTAAACCAGAAATTAGACTGTTATGACAAACTTTCTATCTATTGTCTTCCATGATTTATTTTACTTCTAGATGGCTTCATTATAAAAAAAAAAATGAAAAACTATCATAATTAGTTCCCACTTTAGGAGAGTTCTAGACATGGTCCACAATAAGACCCAAAGCAAGAGCAATCCTTAAGAATATCAGTAATGAATTGTTCCTATCTTGGTCTTATCTGTACAGTGGGTTGAATATATTAAAGTGATTTTCAATATGCAATTCAACAACTTGTGTGAAAACCACAGGTGATATAAAGTCAAAATGGAAAATAATGTATCAGAATTACATTAGTACATTGTTTTTGCATTTCTTCGGTAGTATGATGCCGCTGAAAATTGATTGCTAATGTAACAGCCTTTTCTGATACAAAGTATTGCTACACTCTGATCATAAATATTCAGAATTCCTGAGATGAGGGTATCCCTTTGTGCTAAATAGCATTAAAACAAAGGAATATGAATCAACTGTAGCCCATGAGCATCCAGAAAAAGACCTGCAACAAGTCATGCCCAGTCTTGGTAAGCAAAGTGCTTCATCTTGTAACAAGTGAGAATCCAAAAACATAAAGGTAGTGGCAAAAGCAATTCACGTGCCCCCATGGCAACAGTATGCAACATAATAAAGAAGGATCTCCATATGGAAAGGTGACAGAAGTCACATGTACACAAGCTGCTTCCTCGATGTATCTGTTCAACTGTCACATACCTCAAGCTGCTATAGAATAAAATAAGTATTCATGCTATTCAATATCAAAACATGGCAGGTAAGTTGCTAGTTGGAGCACCTATGGATTTCTGTGAAATCAAACTGTTGAAACAGGCAGTGGGAAAGTGTTTTCTGTAGACTGGATGGCTGATGTAAGGTGATCATATGCCCTGGTTTTGCCAAGACAGGCCCATTTTTTGGTAGTTTGTCCCAGTGTCCTGAGAAAAGTTCTTGGGATACACAAAACGTCCTGGTTTTATGATAAAGACATCAAACTGTCAGTTACATCAAATCACAACTGTAATAGGTCTGCTTGACTTGCTCATTGTTGTAGCACATGCTCTCCTGCCAACAAATTCTCCCAAAAGTTATGTGTGTGTATGTGGTGGGAAACCCAGGTCTGTGCAGGTATGAATTGGAGATAGTTAAAGCAGTGTTCATTGTCAAAACGTACTTTACACAGTTATGTACTAAATGTTATGAATATTTAATGAAAATCAGAACTTCTATGTTCCATTCATTCTTCACAGAAGTATGTCTTAAAATGCTTCAAAGTAATGCTAAAACCTAAAAATGAGTATGTTTGATAATATTCTGTAGTCTTAAATAAATCCAGCTGTGAAGTAGCCTATTCTAAGATAAATTGGTAAAGATTTCTTGGATGTATTAGTTGACTATTTTTGCTCATTTGTTTTGTGTTTATCACCAAAAAAGGTAGTTGAAATTATTTGAAGAACAATGCTAATGTTAATATATTTGCAAATATTGTGGAACAGTTCAGTAAATTTATAGTAAAATCAAATTATTTCAGATATTTATTAACTATTTTGAAATTGGGGGCAAGGGCTGGATTGTCCTAGTTTTTCGGCTTGGAAATATTGTCACCCTAGGCTAATGGAAAGTAAGTTGGTAGGGAGGGGGGGTCTTTTAGACATGACAACTTTACAGTGAAGCCTTTTGCAATACAAAATGTGCTGCAGGGCTATTTTCAAGATGCACATCTATGAGATAGAGCATGATTGAATGTGGTGACCTGAACTGTAAGGATGCGATGAGGCTCCAACATTATTTTTGTTATAATGTAGTTAATCTCTGTAGAGTTCAAAACATGGTCCACTGCTAAACCAAGGCTGGAGTTGTTCTTAAAAATATCAATCGTGGATTGTTCTTATCATTGCCCTCCACAAGAACTATTGTTCTTACCATCGTCTGATCAATAGTGCTCAAAACATGGTCCCCCACAAGAATTATGGCAGGAACAGTCTTAAAGAATGTAAGTTACGAATTTTTTTTTACCATGGTCCTAACTGCATGAATTCACGAAAAGAATCAAGGCATGAGGAGCATTAACAATATTAAACTATATATAACTTTCAGTCAAATTCTACTGTACTTTTTTTGTGATACATCTACCTTCACTAAATTTTGCTTCAAGGTTTTCTCAGAAGTACTTTTTTACAGTACGGAGAATGAACTTGAAAATTTATTTAAAAGCACAAGTTTTGGAAATTACGAACTTAACATATTGTGATAATATCGATACTAGAAAAATCTGGTACTTTAGATTTTACTTAAAATTTAGCTTATGGTTCGAGGTTTTTTGTGGCTTAATTGGCATTAGGTCTAAGAAATACAAGTGTGAGATTAATTTAATCCAAATATCTATCTTACTGACACGATTTGTTTGTTTTGTTGCATTACGCGCAAAGTTACTCGAAGGCTAACCGTCCCTAATTTTGAAATTGTTAGAAATTCATTTACAGTAGTGACATAAATTGTATTAACTCCTTCTCACAAATGCGTTATTTTTGTACAAAATGGACATTCTAAACTTTTAAGTTAGTTTTTGCGTTTGTTACTGAATCGATTACACAGGCTGCTATGGTTTTATTGTTTTGAAATTTTTACATGTTCTACAGTAATTTCTGTACGCTGAATCCGAAAATGATATCCATTTTTCTCCATCACGTACAGACTTTCACAAAACGTCATAACGCAATACATAAAATAAATACCACAACACGTAGTTTTGAGACTAAAAGACGTAGATTTCACACAAAAAAAAAATGAGGATGCATATTCGTTTGACATCAATGTTCTTCCCTTTTCTTCAGTTTGTTTGTATTTTTGTTAACAAATATAATAATAAAAATGTTCATTGTGGTAAACGAAATAATAATTTGATCCAAATAAGTGTTGTTTATCTTCCTGATTTGTAAAAAATCTTTACTTGATAGAAAAAAGGTGAATATTATTTTTTAAACCTGCGTAGCTGAATTATGTAAAATCCGTTATTAAAACCAAAACAACTTTTATGAAGTTTAAATTCGCAGGCCTGTGTTATCTGTAACCATACAGAGCGATAAACATTCATTATCGGGAAATCTTAAAAACAAGCAGACAAATAGTAGTTACTTACCTGACAAAGGATGGATAAGTATTGATATTTTCTCGTTTCTCTCGAGCTCTGTAAGTAATTATATTCAATTCTTTAATTTCAACTCTTAATAACCAGTGCTAAGTGAAGTGTGTTAAACGTTGTTAACAGTATGGAGATGGATGACATTAAATATTTGGAAATTATATTATGTTCATAAAACTGCGTCTAGAAACTCTAGAGATGAAGGTTTATAACTAAATATTACAATTTCTTTGCATTTGTTCTAAATAAAGGCAACGGCCAATGGAACCACCTGTATATATATGTATATAGCCTGCGTAAGTTTTGGCAAAACAATGCCCAGGTTACGCAGTTACTTGGCTCTTATGCGTTAAGTTTTCCACTTGTTGGCTATAATTATGACAATTATGTATATCTTGGTGATTGATAAGTAAGTAAATAAACTGACATTTGCCTTACGCGATCTAACAAATACTTTTTTAAAATTGTAAATATCAATGAATCTCCTCCCTGACTTTACTTTAAGCATGATAATTATTTTGGCTAAATGGAACTAAATTTTCTATGTAACTGATCGAAGTTGAATATTGTCATTGTATGGAAAATTTATCTCTCTATCTGATGCAATTACTAAAATCAGGTGTGTTGTAAATAGTATCAAAAGTATAACTTGAACAAAACAATTTATATTTACTTCAGCAACAATCAATAGAGAAAAACGCTACTTACATACATATAGCGTTGATAAGACCTCAGAAATGAACACCAGCACTAGCAATGAGGAAACAAAAGTTACTTAAACACTTGGCCAAATCCTATAGCTAATTTTTTAGTGATTTTTTTTTCATTATAATTTTATTATAAATTGAAAAATGCTGTATAAAAATGTGTTGAACGTTGGCAATACCGTAACAAAACGTGCTATGAAGACCAAAATTCGTATGATGCTTGTTATTTTTACTCTAGTAATTTTCTTTTAACTTTGATGGACCATAAAACACTGCATTCAAGAAATCTGAAATTGGGAATCAGAATATTTAATGAACACTATATTCAACATATTTAAAGGAAAACTTACACGACGAATCGCCCTTCCTTCTCGGGTTCGTTCCAAGAAACAGTCATCACAATAATAATAGTAAACTGGAAAGAAAGATAATTAAATTTTTCAGGAAAAAATTTCCAAGACACTTGTTAGAGATTTTAAAAAAGGCAAATAATTCATGTAGAGAATTTCAGTAATCTAAGTTTATATCGCATTATTATATTTATGACTTACTCGGCCGAATAGGCACACGTTTCGACAGGGATACGTTTGCAATCAGGTCATCATCTTGTGCAAATGTTGAAATAAAAACAACGATGATCCACAAAGAAAAACTAACTGTTCTCATTTTCGGAAAGTCAGTTTTGACTTGTGTGAAGACCGTGATCTGTGTAAAAAGTCTTGTACGTGATCTTATATTTTTTATCTTGGATATTCTTTAAAATCTTCTTGACAAGTTATATATCTTTACTCCTCAAGTTTGACTATTTATATAAAATATTACGGAAATATCAGTGACATGTTAGGTAACGACATGGTACGTCACAAATACAAGATTTTCCCCGATGGAAATAGCACTATTTTTGTTGTTGTTTCTTATCAAAACATATTCATTCGCCCTTCTTTCATGTGTGTATATATATTTTTTACATAATGATAAATCTTTATTCAGTGTTGAATGATGAAGTAAATACCCTGCACTGTATTATGTTTAGTACAACGTTGTATGCAGCCTTCTTTGCTATTGCTTCGAACGCCACATTTAATATTCATACATACCGCAAAAATAATCAAGTAAAATATATTTCTTTTGTGAGTAAAATATCAATGTAGCTTAAAGAATGTTATGATTTATAAGCGGAAAAGCTCACATTTCCTGTCTAATTCACATATCTTTCACACGAGTTAGGTTTATCTAATGGCTTCCTGTTATTCTCATCCACATAGAAAACATAATATTAGATTTCCATTGGGAAGTACCAGGTATTTTGTCACGGTGTTTATGATAATGTTCTGTGATTCCTCAGTTCTTTATCCGCGCTTTTTGTTGTCCTTGAGTTTGCTAAAAAAATACCATTTGTGGAATAGAATTCAGTGAGGCACTATGTTGTGCGGTGGCGTAGCAAGAGGGGGCAGTAGCCCCCCAGCGCAGGTGTGAAGGGGCGCAAAATTTCCTCTGGCCTATAATGCCTATTGATTAATAATTATGCCCCCCCCCTAGGATATAGCGCAACTGCCCTACGGTAAGTAAATATGACACAGTGTTACGTTATTTGTGTGTATTAGCTTGCAGTTTTAATTTTTAAAAGCCGCCCACTGAAATACAGTGAGACCGAATTGACGAACAGAAGTAAACTACACTATTCCATCATTCACCTGTAGATCAAATAC
>NW_013669540.1:48308-49766 GCF_000517525.1 Limulus polyphemus | reverse complement strand
GTCAATCATTCCTGGTTAGTGTATTCACCTCTACATAAATCAGCATACTGCTTTTGTTGTCTTCTTTTTTCATCTACGTGTATGACACCCGATAGTCGGTCTACTTTCAAAACACAGGGCGGATTCTCTAAGTGGAAAAAAAATTGAAAAGTTAAATGCCCATGAAAATAGTGACAGTCATCGTGAGTCATTTGCTGCTTAGAAAGAAACTGAGTGCCGAATTCATCTTCAAAGTGGCTTTGATGAAGATCTGCAAAGGCAAATTCAGCAAGAAAAAAATAAATGGAAATATGTACTGCGATGGTTGCTAGATTGTACACAATATTTAGCTTCTCAGAATCTTGCATTTCGTGGTCATACTGAGGACATAACCTCAAACGAAAACCCTAAAAATGTCCTGTCACTTTTGCAGTTATTACCAAAGTATGACCGAGTAATGAGAGAGCATTTAGAGCGTGTTAAAACAAGCAAACATCTTATCTTTCTCCTGAAATCCAAAATGAGTTTATAAATCTCATGGCTTCACATGTGGGAAATTATTGTTTGTCAGCAATTCGTAGAAACAATTACTATGGTATTCTGTTTGATTCCACACCTGATTTAGTTCATCGTGAGAAATTGGCCCAAGTGATTCGGTTTGTTGAGATTGACTTTAAAACAAGAAAAGTAAAAGTCAAAGAGTCATTTATTGACTTTATATAGATAAAGGAAACAGACGATGCCAATATTGAGAAAACATTAAGTACAAAATTAGAAGCGTATGGATTTTTACTGAGTGATTGTTGTTCACAATGTTATGATAATACTGCTGTCATGTCAAGTCATCTGTCAGGCGTTTAACAAGGAATTCTGAAAAAAAATCCAGAAGCAGTGTTTATAAACCGTGACAACCATAGTGTGAACTTAGCATGTCTTCATGCTGCAAGTCAGGAAATAACAGTTATTACCTTTTTTGGTAAAAATTGAAGCCATTTATAATTTCTTTGCTCATTCAACAACTGGATGGGACGAACTGCAGCAGGAGCTTAAGATCTCTGTCAAGCCTGAGTCAGAAACATGGTGGAGTGCAAGAGAAAAAGCAGTAAAAGTTGTACATGAAAAACAAGGTGAATTGCTAGGACTGTTAGAGCAATTAAGTGAGGATGGCAACACTGCTGAAACAAAATGTGGTGCTCATAATATTCTGCAACGCATGCTTATATTTGATTTACTTTTGCATTTTTGAAGAAATCTTTTATCATTTATCAATCGAGTGCAGAAACGTCTTCAGGACCGAAAAATGAATTTTAGAGAAGCAGCTAATGATCTTGATTCTTTAAAAGAGAAATTGATAGAATCACGTGAAAAGTCCTGTCAAGAAGCACTTAAAGTGGGTAAGAATCAATGTGAAACATGGGGGTTGACAATTGAAAGAAGAAAAATACGTTGTAAACGAATGCTAGGTGAAATGCAGCTGAT
>NW_013669540.1:45733-47340 GCF_000517525.1 Limulus polyphemus | reverse complement strand
GCAGTAAAAGCACGAAAGGTTCATATAATGTAACCATGAATACCAGAATGCTACCTGTACGAGATCTAGTTAAGTATGCGTACAGTTTTGTAAACTAATAACATTTGTTATTTGTAAACTTATGTAGTATTTTATCAATCTGTTTTATAATCCATGTACACCACAAGTAACTGGCTTCTCATATGAAACATAAGTTTCAAAACTAGAGATATAACAGAAATTTATTCTGCATGCTTGAAAGATTACTCTAGGTATGTGACTTTGAACAATACTGGATAACATAAATATCAAAATGGTTTACAAATTATGTAAATACACTTAGTAGGCTATACTTCATTAGTTCCAGGTTTACAGTTGTGATATCGTGAGATGTTATATTGTGACTTTATTTTAGGCATGTGTAAGTCGGTAATGAATTCGTTATGTTATTGTCATTAAGTGGGTAATGAGTCACAAAACAAATAATCAAAACATTTCAGAGGTGGGGGCGCCAAAAGTGTCTTTGCCCCCGGGTGCTGAGAACCGCTACGCCACTGATGTTGCGTAACCATCGTTCCTACTTTCTGTGATTTTCCAACGCGTGGTGTGAGTCAGTGCTTTCTACAAACGACCGAGCTTAACCATGTGGTTAGCGGTTTGCTTTCGGCATCGGGTTTTAGATGTGGGAGGGTTAGGTTCGTTTTGACCTCTTCCTCCGTCCGACACTTGATGATTGATTTCTGTTTAGTATTGATGTAATTACTACAAGAGGGCAAGCGTTTGGCTAGTCCACGCTTTCACTCTGACCCATTTCAGGGCCATGTTCATGTATGTGATTATATTAATGTGTTAAGTACACTTTTGCTTCATCCGATTGTGCTAAAGTTCTAGCAGTTCTAGTTGTATTTTCACATTTTGTAAATAATTCTGAATTTCAGCGAGAGAATTCACATATATAACCCTTTTTAATTTTGTCACAGTAAATTAAAATTAATGGTGATATATGTATGTCTAGCATTAGGTGGCCTTAATTTATTTTTATAAATGTTAATGGGGGAAAGGTACTTAGGACTATTTTTATTGGCCCGGCATGGCCAGGTGGTTAGGGCGCTCGACTCGCAATCTGAGGGTCGCGGGTTCGAATCCCCGTCACACCAAACATGTCCGCCCTTTCAGCCGTGGAGGCATTAAGGGGTGTTGCAAAATAAATCACACTTTATTTTTTCCCGAAGTAATGACGAACTTGGTAGAACCACGAATATCATCAGTCGTGAGAAAATATCATTTCAACGTACTCTTGGGTGTTTGACTCTTCGAATTTCTTTCTTTTTCGAAAACTTTTGAATCAGGGTGCTAACTAGAACTCAGGTTCGTGTCGCATGTACTGCCTTAGGGTTGTCTCAGAAACTAGTCGCAGGCATGCTCCGAGAATTCAAGTCTTCTAATCGACACATCGTAATGCCAGATTTGAAAAATCCGATTAATGCATCAAAAGTTTCAGAATTGTTGAATTTGAAAGAGTGGTCCGGGAAAAAGCGGTGGAATGTGGATTGGGAATTCTCCAGATTTAAATCTCGCCGAAAATGTCAGAGCTTTCGTTCAACAATGCACAGAAGAAATGTTGGAAA
>NW_013669540.1:30956-44784 GCF_000517525.1 Limulus polyphemus | reverse complement strand
GGTGGGTGGTGATGACTAGCTGCCTTCCCTCTAGTCTTTCAGTGCTAAATTATGGACGGCTAGCGCAGATTGCCCTCATGTAGCTTTGTGCGAAATTCAAAACAAACAAACAAACCAAACCAAACACACTACACACTCTCAGTTTAGTGCATTATAAGACTGATATTCAATCTCGTTATTCGGTTCAAAAAACCAGACGAAACATTTATAGCTTCGGATGCTGCTGATCGGTCATCTTCTATCTAAATTGTCACTCAAACTTTTATATCTAAAAACAGATGAGTGAACCCTAAGGGTCTTTGATCTGGTTGTTTTGTTTAGCCACGTGTCGCGTAAGTTTCTGGTCAGATTGAGTACCATTCAGTTTGAAAATATTAACACGTGTCGCATGAAGTACCCTTCAGGTAGAAAATACTAACATGTGTCACATGAGGTACCCTTTAGATTGAAAACACCAACTTAGGGCATGATGGTGTGTAAAATAAAATACGCGAACCGGCTAACTAATAAGTGAATATTTGCTGTAAAATTCTTATCAATGCTGTAAATGTAGCTACCATTCGCCGCCAATTTTGATTTCGTTCCTTTAAGTCGCGCGCTCAATCCTTTTTTGGTCGCACCTTTTTTTCACACCTATAGTGTTTTTGATTAGATATCATGATTTTTTGTCAATACACGCCAACTAACCACAAGTAAGAAAGTGGCACTCGATAATAACAAATATTAGCTTTAGAATCACAACCCCATTATTTGGAACAGATCTACACTTTGCCAAACTAACAGATTCTTTAAAATATATGGTGGTAATTTTTCCTCTCTGAAACAGTGTCAATAGCGTCCTTTATAGTAACGTCATGGAATCTAGATTAACAGTTTCTAGTCATCACCTAAATATACTCGGTACAGCTGTATGAAGCATCATTATTTACGCTAATTGCTTAATCTAATATCACGTGACACTAAACGATGTTTAATTAGGAGAATTTTATAAAATTTAGCAAACTTGTGCTTAAAAGTCTGCAATGAATAATAACCGTCTACCTGTGTGATTCTTTTGAAAACTTGAGCTAGAAATTGCTAATATAGTTTGCTTGGCCTAACCAATACTTATGTATTTGCACGTCCTTTCACCCTATAGTTTTGCTGTTCTTAATCAGCCGTCTTTAATCCGAATGCTAAAAACTAAAAACGGTCCACTTTTACTCTTAGGTGACACTGTAGTAAAAATTTCAGAATGATAGCTCACGTGGTTTTTTGCGTAGGCATGCACAAAATGTTTGGTCAAATATTGAGAGGTTTTTATTGAATAACTTTGCACATGTGGCTTATATTTAAACGGAATTTGACACCTAAATGTTGTTTGTAAAGATGTATCAGTGTACAAAATTTAAAAAAAATCCATAAATGTTATATATGTTTTTCTATCAAATAAATTTTCTGTACTTTCGGTATGAAGAAAATAAAATAAAAACTTCAATCAAAATTGGAGATTTTATATCTCGTGTATTTCTAAATGGATTACCTTGAAATTTGGTATGTGAAATAAGGGTTCAGTAGAGCACATCCACTGAAAATATGTGATATTTGGATTACCACAATCTGAGCTACAGAAAATGGAAATCGCTAAACTATCACTCCTATAACAGTGTGTCCTGCAGGTTGTTTTGGTCGCACGACACACTACCGTGTGTCTTGATAAAGTGTGGTTGGTGTATTATTGTTACGTTCTTCTAACATGTATAAGATATTAATCTTTATAAACTTGGAACTCGAGAACCTAGTGAAATTGTTTTAAAGAAACATTTAATTTCAAAGTAGAGTATGCCAACTTCACTCTCTGTTTCTCAAGTTATATTGTTTCTAATTATCTCTCTATACATGTTAATTTTTCCTGGCTCAACAAGTAACATTAAACTTCTTTCACTTTTTACTTCCTAGATGACCTTTCTTTGCAATTTTAACCCCTACAGTGGTCAGTTTAAGTAGTGCTTAACGTTGTGGATGTACTTATGAACACAGTCGGTTTGATATTGCAAATTATATCATAATTATATTCATAACAACCGTGTCGGTAAGTACTTATTCGAGTACCAATATCAATTAGCCTAAGGATGGTGATTGTACAGTATCAGAAACGTTGCTACATAAAGAAACATAGCGACTCAAACCTTGAACCATCGGTTTTGTATCCCAATTATCTAATCATTAGACCAAGATAGGCTTTAAATTACAATAAATAATTTCGTTTTGAATTTACTTACTGATTATAAGTATTATTTTATTACAAAAGTATTAGAACAAGTACGATGTTTTGATCTCTGGTAAGTACAAATATTCTGCTGTAGGTTGTAATAAAATAACAATAACAAATTTCATGGAGCGTGGCGAGGTTTAACTGCTACTGTGTATATATATATATACTATTTTTTTTTACACAAGTGATAGAGGAAGGTATAATTTACTCTCTGTCTTTCAGTTACTTTTTTTTTCTCGACATTTCTGTCACTTTTGGTTGCTTTTAATGTAGGGCATTAGTCAAGAGAGAGAGCTACTAAGTTTCTCCTGTGATTAATAAATTATTCACAGGACTGGCTAGAACAACAGAAACGTCAGAATGTTCCCCAATAGAAAAGATTGCTATAGCATACGATATATTTTAGATAGCGACAGTAATCGTTTCTCGTGGTAAACTGGGTGAAGTTTGGGGACTAGCACACCTCCACTGTTAATTTCAGGGTAACTCGTAGTCAGAGAATAGTGCGTTCACCTTGAGAGAGAAAATGATTTGACGAGATTTTCTTTGTTTTAGATACATTTTAAAATCTAACAGATTGTGTTAGCTTTTGTTTGAGATCAAGACTTAGCTGAGATGTACGTATAAGAGTTTTACTACAGATTTTTCCAGAGATTTCGACAGTTTGATATACATATAAGATTTAAACTTCTTCAATTTGGAATAAACTTTAAAGAACTTTGACTGTTATGGTACTTTAATTCGTAACTTTTTAAGAACTTAGAATTCATACAGTTAAAAAACTCACTTCAAATTATTCTTTTGTCATAACTTTAATTTTGATTGTGTTTGTAAATATAGTTGCTTAATACGTTTCTGTGTACCGTCTCTTTCTTTGCTTTGAACTCAGTCAGGGAGAAACAAACAGATACTCCATAATAATCGGATCTTCAGTTTTAGCGGGCCCTACCCGTTTATTCTGAGGGATATCAGTGTAACTAAGAGTATCATACAAACAAATAAACTTGAAGTTAGAAATACTATTAAGTGTTAAAACGATACACAGATCTTGAAGTTAGAAATACCATTAAGTGTTAAAACGATACACATAATCTAAAATTAAAACAATCACTATATTTCCTTTTGTATAAAACTTAAGTTAACTTATTGAGTATTGAGAATATGAACGTTGAAACGTTGTATGATTGAACAACAGACAAGTATTTGGTGAAACGTGTACACAGCCTCAGCGAATGTTACATTAATTTAACTATAATAAATATAATATTGTGTTTAACTCTATGTAGATTCGGCTTAGGTTGTCTGAAAGAAAAAGAGATCGGAAAACTGTAAATATGTCAACATTACAAAAAAAGAAAAATAGTCTGTGTATCGTTTTAACACTTAATGGTATTTCTATCTTCAAGTTCTGTGTATCGTTTTAACACTTAATGGTATTTCTGATGCACAGAACTTGAAGTTAGAAATATCATTAAGTGTTAAAACGATACACAGAACTTGAAATTAGAAATATCATTAAGTGTTAAAACGATACACAGAACTTGAAGATAGAAATACCATTAAGTGTTAAAACGATACACAGAACTTGAAGATATTTGAACACTTAATGATATTTCTAACTTCAAGTTCTGTGCATCATTTGAACACTTAATGATATTTCTAACTTCAAGTTCTGTGCGTCATTTGAACATTTAATGATAATTCTTTCAAGTTATGTGTATCATATTATTAACATATATTATTCTGTATTTTGACTCTTGTTTCGACATATTTGTCATGAATTAATATTATTTCATTCTATAGAAAAATTACAGGAAGATTCCATTATCTCTCATTTTAAACATTGGGTTTCAATACTGAGTTTTGCAAAGCACAGATACCCCCATTGTATAGCTTTGTGTTGAATATACAAACGAAACATTAGATGAAAATGCGTAATTAGAATTTTTGTAACTGGTACCACTAACAAAATATTTTAAGTGTGTACCTGAAAGAGATTGTTAACTAACATAGAAAGTTTATATGTTTCTATACTTAATCAAGACAGAAAAAAAAAAGATAAAATAGACCAACCAACAAAATATAGTTTAAAACCTGTAATTGTCAGAACATGATACCGAAATGAATTAATTGATCCTTCCTGAGGTTCTTTGATGGTAAAAAAA
The DNA here is from genome assembly GCF_000517525.1 of Limulus polyphemus. Classification (NCBI taxonomy): domain Eukaryota; kingdom Metazoa; phylum Arthropoda; class Merostomata; order Xiphosura; family Limulidae; genus Limulus; species Limulus polyphemus. Next base: position 40,365 of record NW_013669540.1, on the reverse strand, counting down.
ATCGAAAAATAATGGAAGCTCTCGCGACCGGCCGTGACAGGTTTAGGCACAAAATGTCACTACTGATAATAATAGATTTAAATGAATGTTTTTAAAAAAAGATTTAAACAATTTAACCTGTTTCTAAACGTACGGTTCATAGACAATATTCGTAATCAAAATACGTCACATTAAACTATATGATTGATTCCACATATCAGTTACTGTGGTGTAAGATGTTCAATGCAGGATTAACTACAAGAAGATTCATTACAAAACTGGTAATCAGATTAAATCACCACCAGCTCTAGGATCACCACTCTCAAATGTTCCCATCAATACCTATACCATGACTCTAGCACACCCTGACAGTCCAATTAGATTTCGTGTGCTAACCTGTACTGACGGTCTAGTAAAGGTGGTATTGAAAGCAAGATAAAACCATCACTCAGCAGGGTGAACAAGCGACACAGTGGCATAGGAATGTTAAACAGTTCTGCTAAAGTCATAGCCATTTTCTGCGAACTCAGCAACAAACGTCCTGATGAGGACAAATCATTGCCATCCTTTATGGAAGAAACACTGAAATGCCTGGTGGTAACTTTTAACAAACAACGTAACTTCACCAGCCACATTAATGCCATGATAATCAGAGCTACAAAAGGCATCAGTGCACTGAAAGTTGCAGCAGGATATCGAGCTGACGAAAATGTCACCCGTTTATACTCTACCAAAGTCTTATACGCTCCATCCTTGATTATGCATTACTGCTGATCAGTATGAGTGCTATGCAGCTAGATAAGCTGAAAATCTACAAAACATCTGTTTTTAACACACCAAGCTTACAAGTACCATTTAGCAGTAAAGCTAAAGCTGTGTGTTAACAAAGTACAACTAATAACAAACAAACACCAAACTTACAAATACCATTTAGCAGTAAAGCTAAAGCTGTGTGTTAACAAAGTACAACTAATAACAAACAAACACCAAAGTTACAAATACCACATAGCAGTAAAGCTATGGCCATATGTCCACAAAGTAGCACGAATAACAAACACGAAGCTTACAAATACCAAGTGCTATACGATACTTACTTACATATGATATGATACTTGCGTACGTGTAACAAACACAAACTTACAAATACCACATAACAGTATAGCTATAACCATAATTCAACAAAGTACCACAAATAATAAACAAACATAAAGCTTACAAATACCAACTGCTATAATACTTGGTTTTTGCGTTATGACAGGATGATACAATAATTGCTTGTGTACTAACCAGATGATACAATGCTTTTCTATTTCATCAAGAAACAACATTTAGAGAAATAAAATTTAAAAAATAATTTTAGTGTGTGTGTGTGGGGGGGGGGATAACATGTGACTTTTTTCTGGGGGGGAGAGGTTCATTACTTGTTTAAGTGAATGCCATATTTAGAATCAAAGTTAAAGTGTAATGATAGTAATCTTGTATTACTTCTTTTAAAGTTGACATACTTGACAGATTAACGTCTTAGGAACGAAATTTAAGCACATAAGTGATTTTAGTGACGAGAGAGCAACATTTTGAGGTTTGTATCGGCCATCTTGGATTTTTTTAAATTATTATTTGTGAACCCCTGACTGCAAATAAACTTGAAAAACTGAGTCCAGGGGATACTAAGACCTAGTTTTAACTACCAAATTTGAGCATTCAAGCTATTTTGATGATGAGATAATGATATTTTTAGGATCCTGGTGATCATTTTCGAGTTTTCAGTGGATAACGGCAGAGAATTTTAAAACTTCTTTTTTTATAGTTTACTTAGGGCCTAAATTAGTCAGACAGTATGTTTCCAAAAGCTGTATCAAAAATATGGAAATTCTACACCAGTTGGGAATCTGTGCTGTTTCGTGTCTCATAAAACGTCCGAACAGATGTGTGCCCCAGTGACTCAGCTGTAAGTTTGACAGCTTATCGCTAAAATTTCAGACAGCTCACTGTGCAGCGTTACACTGAAAATACAAACAAAAAACATTCTTGTGCATTGTCAGTGTTCCAACTACATATTTCGCAAACAACGGACAACAAATTCTCCTCCTTATTATCAAACTTCTCTAATTTGCATATACCTACCAAAGCAGAAATCCCCCTTTTATACTTCCATCTAACCTAAACTACGTTTCCGGTACATTCATAAGTACTAATTCAACATACGTCACAATAATTATTAGATTACGAGTTACTGATGTTATTGCAAAAGTGGAAAGACAAAAAAAACAAACAACAACAACAAAAAAAAAAAACAAAAAACAAACGGAATGTGAACACGGTTGACATTTAATTTGATTGTGCATCGTGTGCTTGATGAATTTAGGATTTTTTACTCACAATTACAACGAAATAATAACAATAATTTATGTACTTGTTATGTATCACGGACACAAGTATACTCGCATTTTATAGGTACAGATTTGAGTATTAACATTTGTAATACTTAGTAAAATAAGTGCTGTTACCGTTGTTAGTTATATATATTATATCGCGAATTGACATATTGGTAATATGGGATTTAAAATAATCAGACTAAATATATATATATATATATATATATGCAATCAATACACTTTACCCTTGTGTCAACACTTAATGGGTAAATTGTAAGAGTTTCTCAACGCTTTTAATTGCAACTATATTTAATTACATATGCTGATTTATTATTCCACAGCAAACTTTACAACAAGGTTTCTCAAACTTAAAAAGTAAAATCTTGTTCAAATTCTTATAGTATATTGTAAATTTCTGTATCTTTTCTTTCTAGGTATAACACGGTACAAGGACGGTAGAAGTGTATTTATTCTCCCCTGAAAAGAACAAAATGATTGAATAACTAACAAAATAGACACTGAGACAGGCCTGGCATGGCCTAATAGTTAGGGCTGGATTCGCAACCTGAATTTGAATTTCCGTCACACCGAACATGCTCTCCCTTTCAGCCGTGGTGGTTATAATTCAACGGCCATTCCGCCTATACGTAACACTATTCGGTAAAAGAGTTGGAGGTGGGTGTTGTTGACCAGCTGTCTTCCTATTACCAAATTAGGGGCGGTTAGCGCAGATAGGCCTCGTGTAGCATTGAACGAAATTCAAAATAAAAACATAATGATACAAAGAGTTGTACAACAACAAAAGCAAACAAAAAAAGAGAGAGAAAAAAACACATATATATCTATAGACGTTATTAAAAACATTTGCACGGACTTAATCGCAGAATATTCGAAACCAACACAAACAAAAGACTGCACTAACTCATAATAATAATAGCCAAAAAAACACGTCACACCATACCTACCACAAATAATCACAGGATACTTACTCTCCTAAATTCAACATATCAACATCCAAAGTGCACTTGCTACCAAGAAACATGATATTGAAGACACAATTAAACAAACTAACCCGGATATAATAGTAGTCATACGCGAGACACTAATGTGTAAAACTAATATATTTAGAATATATGGCTACTCAAGATGTGAATAGAGGAATAACTCTGCTATACAAATCATACCTGTCTGTATCTTAAATGTAAAAAAAAATAAAAATAACGAATGCATAACAGTTTATGTATTTCTAAACAACAATATGTATGTCACAGTAGCAGGAATATATTGTTCCCCAACAAGTCAGTAGACATAGATTGCCTGAACAACAAAAGATGTTGATAGCGACCATTTACCTATTTCCCCGTCCCACCAAACATGTTCGCCCTTTTAGCCGTGAGGGCGTTATAATGTGACGGTCAATCCAACTAATCTTTGGTAAATGAGTAGCCCAAGAGTTGGCGGTGGGTAATGATGACTAGCTGCCCTCTCTCTAGTCTTTCACTGCTAAATTAGGGAAGTCTAGCACAGATAGCCCTTGTGTAGCTTTGCGCGAAATTCATAACAAACCAAACCTATTTAGTGTGTCTTCAATCTCACTCCCCCCCTATAAAAATGTATCCCACGAAACAGAAAAATTCAACTACAAAAAACTAATTAGTAGAATATAAAACAGTATTAGACAAATTGTTACCAAACAAAGTCAAACTGCCGCGAACCAATCCGAAATAAATAAGTATTGTCAAACAATCATGGGGTGCCTTACAAATGCCGCCAGATAAACAATACCTGACAACCACATACACAACTACTAAATCTCATCAAAAAACAATTACATGGTAAACAGAGATTAAGCCACAAAAACGTAAATAAACACACTAAGAAATAAAACACGAACAGAAGTCAAACTTCCAAAAGAAGAAAAATGAGACAACTTCTGCTCCCAACTCAATGAAAAAACAACCAAAAGAATTCTGGTCACACTTAAAAAGGTTCACAAATGGAGAAAATACAACAAGAAAATACCCACCACTTGAATACACGAATTTAGCCTTTAAACAACACTTGCCATTACACGTTCCGAACGCACCATACACCAGACATGAACACACACTTTTAGAAGTGCATAATATTGAAATGTACAAACCACACTTCCCAGCAAACATAAATAACATTAACACAATATAAAATGATAGAGAAATGACTACACAATAAAAAATGATGAACAAAAAAAAAAAAACGTACAAGAAGTTGTGGAAGCAATTAAAGTAACAAAGAACAAAACTCCAGGGAATGATGGCGCACAAAGCCGTCCTCCTCGAAAAAGGCACTCAGTGAATGTTTGAACATCTAACGGCGATCTTTAATTTATCCATAAACTCAGAATATATCCCAGTTTCTTGGAAGGATGCAAATGTCTTAATGTTCCATGAAGCAGCAAAGCTAGTCAATAAACTGAATAGTTACCGTCCAATCAGCCTGACCAGCTGTGTAGGCAAAATTCTAAAACGAATATTCCGTAAAATAATCTCCACATTCTTGGTGATAACATCAAAATTACCTGAAGTGCAAAATGGATTCAGAAAATTCAGACAAACAAATATTCATTTAGATAGATTAACTGAATTCATAGAAACAAAAAAAGACTGCACTGTCGCATGCTTTCTCGATATCAAGAAAGCCTTCGACACTGTGTGGCATAACGGTCTTAGGTTCCACATGTCAGAAATGGAACTGCCACGCGGTAATATTTGTTGGCTATCAAACTTTTGGGAAAGTTGAAAATGCAGAATTAATTTTGAGGGAACCTTCTCTGAATTATTAACTCCAGACGCAAGTGTCTGTGATAAATGATATCACCATAAAAGTTTCCTGATATGTTGAAGAGCACTTAATAGCTAGTGAAAGATGACAACCGCTAGACTTTATTTTAAGCTCTAAATATTAGTGTCTTATACTGTTACGAGCTCAGTACAGAGGACACGCAAACGAGTAAAGAACTTAGCCTCCATGAAAAAGTCATATGTCTTCCCTCGCTAAAACGAAATTTGAATTGTATTTCTCTAAGCTTTGTTTCTAAACGGTAAAACAAAACTGAGAATGACAGTTATCGGAATGATATGTCATCAGATATGATATTCGTAAGGTTTGTGTTTATTTTTTGTAGCATTTGTTGACATATCGTTATAGCTTCATAACTACGTATTCGTAAGCTTTGTGTTTGTTTGTTATTCGTGTTGACATACGGTTATAGATTTACTGTCGTGTGGTAATCGTAAGCTTTGTATTTGCTATTCGTTGAACGTGTTGACATATACTTTATAGTTTTGCTGCTATGTTGTATTTGTGAGCTTTGTGTTTGTTATTCGTGGTACTTGATAACATATGGTTATAGCTTTACTGTTGTGTTGTATTTGTTAGCTTTGTGTTTGTTATTCGTGGTACTTGATAACATGTGGTTATAGCTTTACTGTTGTGTTGTATTTGTGAGCTTCGTGTTTGCATTTTTTAAGCTTTTCTTTTATTTTTTGTAATGTTCAGCGCAAAGCTGCACAATGGACTGTTTGCGCTGTTCTCACTGCAGGGATTTAACCCCCAATTTTGGCTTTATAAGCCCCTCAATTTTACCATTGAACAACCGGAGGGCGTAAGCTTTGTAATTGATGTACAGTACACGGTTTGCTTAAGTGCAGTTAAGTCCTACCTAACCTACAACAGGCTTAGCCATATTACTCAGTTGATAAGAGCGCTTAATTTTCGCCACATCATTATCATCAAATTTCAAAAGATGTAGGTATACGGATATCCCTTGATGTTCATTCTAATGTCATGTGTCTGTCTGATATGCCTTAAAAGTAAAAATAATATTATAAGTTAATACTTTAATGTGTATATGATGTATGTATTGGGCTTTGTTAAAATCAGCTGCTGGCATATATTCGTGTACGACAAACAGTTTTTGCGTGACACGAATGTCCGGAAATATATTTTAATTTGTTAATCATCCTGACAGACCCACGAGATTCCAATCGATGATGTTTTATACATTTCCGTTGGTCTAAAGGAATTTTAGTGGTTGCTGTATCTGAAACACAAGTAAAAAATTTCGTTTATCATTATCTCTGGACAACTTTTATATCGCTAATATTGTTTGTGGGGGAATTTTGTGTGTGTTTTGTTACGCGCATATGTTGAAACGTGGTATGAATATATTAAACACCACAATATGTCTGTGATATTTCGCAATCTTCAGATAATACTGTTACAGCGCTTGTCAAATGTTATAAAGTCAACTTCTTATAAAATCACGGTTGTTATTAGTTGTTAATTTATATAAGACTCGTATACTTGTTAAAGAATACCTGGTCAGAAATGTAACCTATATTCATTTTGCATGAAAAAAATTTCGATAAGCTACAACATACACCATTCTTTTTTATTCTATAAATTTAACAAGACAAGTGTACTATTGACTTTGCTGCAGGCTGGCTGTTTACTTCAAGTGATGGTCGCGAAGACAATAAAAAAAGGTGGACAAAAGAATAATCCCCTATCCTGATTCATACTTTGGAAATAAAGAAAGTATTTTTCTTTTGTATTTATACTTAGTTAAAAATAAGTGCCTAACATTTTACTCTTGTAATTTAGATGACTTTTTTTTGCAATGAATACATCCTTTTATACCCGAGTGTCTGAACACATCCGCTAGACATTCCGTAGGCTCGTACATCCTTCTATACCCGAATCTGAGAACATGTCCATTAGACAAAACTGTAAATAAAATATATTCATAGCAGCACAGGTTGACACTGCAGGGAAGCCAAAACAGTTGCTAGAAAAAGCTTCACTGCAGTATACTTTGGTATTGCAGGGTGGCTGACACGCTACCTACAAACAGTTTCCCCGCAGGGCACTTTGGCAATGCAGGAACGCCAACATATTATTTAGAAATAGCTTCATTATAGAACAACGAAGACAGGCCAATAGAATAGTTAAAAAAAATCTTATAAGCTGTACAAATTAGCTTTGCAGTGAAGCCGAGAAAATACTCGCAAACAGCTTCACTGCACTAAATGTCGGCACTGTAAGGAAGCCAACAATACTTTACAAAGTGCTTCACTGCAGTAAAGCCAAAACCACAATTAAAACAGTTTCACTGAATACACGTTGGTACTGCAACAAAGTTGCTACAAAAATCTGCATTGTAGTACACGTTGGCAGTGCAGGGAAGCTAACAAGAAATTTACAAAACGCCTCATTGCATTTCAGGTTAGCACTGCAGGGAAGCCAACACAATTGCTACAAGAGGCTTTACTGCAGTACAAGTATGTAAGCAGGAAGCCAAGAACGTAGTTAAAAACATCTTCCCTACAGTACACGTTGGCACTGCAGGAAAACCAAACGGCAATTTACAAACAGCTTCTCTGCAGTACACATTAACATTGCAGGGAAGCCAAGACAGTAGTTTCAAAAAGTTTCACTGTAGCACACACTAGACCTTCAAGGAAGCCAACGCATTAGTTACAAACAATTTCACTAAAATACACGTTGGAAATGCAGGAAAACCAACAGAGGGGTTAGAAACAGTTTGTCTGCAGTACAAATTGGCACTACAGGGAAGTCAACAAAATATTATAAATCCCTTCACTGCACTACGAATTATCAGTGCAGGCAAGCCAAAACTGTAATTAAAACATCTTCACTGCAGTACACGTTGACACTGCAAAGAAGCCAACACAATTGCTAGAAAGAGCTTCACTGCAGTACAAACTTGCAAGCAAGGAATGCAACAAAGTAGTTACAAACAGCTTCACTGCAGTCACATCAGCACTGCGTGAAAGCCACAATACTAACTACAAAAAACTTCACTGCAGTAAATTTTGGCACTGCAGGGAAATAAACCAGAAATTTACATAGAACCTTACTGCAGTACAATCTGGCACTGCAGAGAAACCAACAAAATAGTTAGAAAAACTTCACTGCAATAGAATTTGGTACTGCAGGGAATCCAACATATTACTTAAAAACAACTCCTTTAGTGCAGTATATATTGGTACTGCAGTGAAGCCAAACCAGTTGTTACAAAAAGCTTCACTGCGATGCTTGCACATTACTTACAAATAGGTTAAATGCAGTACTAATATGCAAGCAATATGCTACAAACATCTTGACTATAGTAGATGTTGGGACTAGAGGGACCCCAATAAAAATTCATAAAAAGCTTCACAGCTGAACATGCTACAACATCAGAGAAACCAACATATTATTAAAAACTGTCTCATTAAAGAACACGTTGAAGGCAAGCCAAGAGAGTAGCTAAATAATCTTATCAGCAGTACAAATTGGTAATGCAAAGAAGCCAACAAAATACTTTCAAAAGTAATGTCGGGTATAAACTAAAGATAAGTTGTAGAAATAGATGTTTGTAATTTCTATAAGCCTACGCTGTCACAGCTGTGGGAATGATCGTGCAAGTCTCATTAGAGACTGGACACGAGATCCGTATCTAGAGACTGACGCCACTGTAGTAGAGAGAAAGCTATAAGAAACGTTTACATGAACTTGGACATAGATACTTAAAAAAAGGGACGAATCAGGATTCAATATGTAGGATTCATATTGAACATTCGAGAAGAGATACAAGCAAGGAGGCTGCCGATTTACCGTCTTCAGCTATAACCAATTATCAAAGTAGTTTTGTTTTTGGTTCTGAGAATCACGATGAGTTTGCAAAAATTAACAAATTAAGTGCCAGGCCTACTTGCCGGTACAATATTTGGAAAGTCCTAAAGATACCCAACAAATTTAGTATAAGAACCCATGTATTGGGCAAGAAAAGTTAGTTTCCCTGGTGTAGAAGTCTCTCTGCAGAATTGAGGAGTTGAACAAGCTGACCATGTCTATAACCATGCTACAAGTATCTAAAGTTTCCCGCTTAAACTTATGTAAGTAAATTATTGCTATCTCTTCTTAGGATCGAATAACATAATTAGGACTGAATGTATAATGTTTAACATTAAGATACGACTGAGCAAATGTCAATCAATGTGTTAATTGAT
>NW_013669540.1:2779-30935 GCF_000517525.1 Limulus polyphemus | reverse complement strand
GTAAATTATTGCTATCTCTTCTTAGGATCGAATAACATAATTAGGACTGAATGTATAATGTTTAACATTAAGATACGACTGAGCAAATGTCAATCAATGTGTTAATTGATAACTTACTGGTGGTATTAAGTGATATGCTATAAAAAGTTTAATTGAAGAACAATTACCGGATTGAAATGATGAATTCGATAGTTTTGATAATTTGTTCCAATATATTTTTGGTAATTTCGATATAGCCGGGTATCTTGATATAGTGTATTAAAATATTGTTGTATTTGAACCTCAGTCTCAGAGTCAATTCTTTATTCTAACTGTAAACTTCCTCGATCTAGTGACTTCTGTATTCCACTCGTGACTGTATACCTGGATTTAATATAAATATATTGTGACTGGTGGTGAAATCGAGCTCCAACGACTAGCCTGTACAACCATCCGTTACAGCTTGACCTCGGTATGTGTATGCACAGCAGTGTAATAAAAATTACAACAACAGATTCACTACAGTACACATTCTCAATGCATGAAAGTGAACAAAGTATGAAAAACAAAAACACTTCTCTGCACTACAAATATGCAGGTAGGGAAACCAACAAAGCAGTTACAAAACGATTCACTGCAGTACACATATCCAAGCAAGGAAGTCATCAAAGTAGTAAAAGACAACTTCACTGCAGTACACGTGGCACATCAGGGAAACGAGCAAAATATTTAGAACAAGCTTCACTGCATTACACTTTGGCACAGCAGGGAAACCAGTAAAAATTTTACAAAAAAACCTCACTGTAGTACACTTTGGAACTTCAGCAAAACTAACCCGTAGTAACTTTGTAAATTCAGAAATATTTGTATCTTATCTTTTATCTTGTTTAATATAGCTTGTTAAAGATGGAATTGGTATATTCTCAAACATTTAAGTATTAAAGGTCTATTGCTGTTTCACAAATAGCAAATATCTATTGTCTTTGCCATTGTGCTTTTGTTTATAAAAGTGAATTTAGGTTTTGTGTATAGCAACTGTGTGGAATGTGGTCATAGATTTTTTAAAGTTTGTTTCATTTGTATTTTTGGTTATGATGTTTAAACTAATTTTATTATTATTAATTTCATTACTTATAAGGATTATTCTGCATTGTTAACTTAATATGTGGATTTAGGGTTAATCTAAATTTCCTATATTGGCCAAACCAGTCGAGTTATTGGAGAGTTTACGGCTGAATCAATTGTTAATAAGGGTATTCTATTTATGATTTAATACAATTTAGTCATTATAGGTTTGAATTGTGTGTGTCTGTGTACGTGTGTTTATATTTATACTACTCTGTCAGTATGATATACAGAATTAGTTGTATCAATGAGTTTACGGCTGAATCTATTGTTAATGAGGGTATTCTATTTATGATTTAATACAATTTAGTCATTATAGGTTTGAATTGTGTCTGTCTGTGTACGTGTGTTTATATTTATGCTACTCTGTCAGTATGATATACAGAATTAGTTGTATTAATTTTTAAGTTGGTTACATTTGATTCTCCACCAACTCTTCCACCTTACAGGCAATTTACCCAGTCAAGTTCTTGGTAATAAAACCAAGCCCATTATGCTAAAAAAGGAAATCTTTCCATTAGTCAATCCTTCATGTTGTCCTTCAGCCAAATCATTCAACCTTATCGTGGGACAACTCCCACATGACCAATCTGTGATGATGTCCATTCATCAAGCCTTTAGCCTTGCACATTCCTAAATACTATCATCAGGCTGCATTATTGTAACCATTCCCTGTCTGAACATATTTTCCAGTGTTATGCCTTCTTGTCTTGAAATATACGCTAAAGATGTGTAATATTTCTGATCTTAATTTGTTCAAGGTGACCATGTACTCCTAATTTAATCAGGCTATTTTCTCAATGACTTGAAAATCAGAGTGAATTCCCACATCCTTCTTTTGCTGAAGGGCTAATAACTCAGCAAAACCACTTGGAGCACATTATTTGTCAATGAATGGCATCATTAGCTGCATGATAACTGCACATTGAACTATCAGTCTTATTCAGACATGAGAGTAGATGGATATATTTTTTTTTTATCAGATGTTACCATCCTTTTAACAAATAAATTAACTAAACAAATCATCTTTAACTGATAAACAGGAAACATCACAGCACAGTTTAATTAAAGTAAACAGAAAATTCAGTAAGAAAACATTCAACAAATAATTCCCCCCTCTCTTTTTTTTACAAGTACAATATATTCACTAAATTTAAATTTCAGTACCTCAAAATGCAATCACATATACTAGTGACACTAACAGCTCATACTGTGTTGTTTTTGGCTATGAATGTAATTTATTTTGCTTATATGTAAGAGGTTATTGAAAATCAAATTGTATGTACAACTAAATATAAAGGTATATGCTCTTTAGGGTTATTATCATATCATACCTTAGGTTTAATATATTTCATGGTTTGATGGCCCAGTCAAAAAATGAAGGTCCACTAACTTTTGCAATTACTGTTTGTGTGTTGGGAAAATAGAAAAATAAGGTAATAAGAAAGGCATTTTCTCTGTGGCCCATGATATCTAATAAAGTTAAGAGTATGGGTTATCTAAATGAGGACTTGATAACTTACAAAATAAGTGACTTGATTTTTCTCACACTCATGGGAGTATTACTATAATCCTGGCATTAGATGTATTATGCATTGGCACTATATGCAAATATAATAATCAGTAATACAGATGACATTATTTTAAATTTTCTGTTACTGATTTTTTTGGTTACAGAAGGTAAGTGAAATTAAACTTTACAACCATTATGATAAATTATCCAGCTTGATCTAATGTAATTATAAATTTGAAAACATCCTGCTTTCAGATTATAAACAGGTTATTAAATCAACAATGTAAGACTGTTTGAATCGTCTCTTTGTGATTGCTATTACTGCCACTACTGTACCCATATTTCACTAAATTTAACAATTTTGAAACTTTTTATGCCCAAATGATTTGCCAAAATAAGTACTTGAACTGCCTAGTTATGTACTTTCATGCCAATTTAAGCACAAGTTACAAGTTATCTTCCAACTGTTTTTTACTTTGACATGAGTGTGTCAAACCAAGTTCTATTTACAGCCTCAACAATCACAAAACTTTAGTAATAAATATTACACATTAATGGAAGAAGTATGAATGACAAGATAAACTTGTAACAACTTTGTTTTGGGATACATTTATTTGATTTATGACACTAGATTTTTAGATTATCCCTAGAACAAACTATCAGAATATCACCATTAAAATACAACTGAAACTACAGCCATCAATGCCCTAAGTGTTATAACAGTAGTCTTTCTGACTGGATAAATCTATACATAGGTTGGTGGCATGCATCATGTGATCTGCCTATGGTACACATTGTTGCAACCTATGCTAAACAATACCTAAGCAACCAAAGAGTAGGCAAAATTCTCTTGGTAAGCAAAGATTTGGTGAAACACATTGCAATAACAAATTTCTGGCAATACTCTCTAGTAATATTGTATCAAAACTTTCAAAACAAATGTTAACTTTTTTTTTTTATCTAACTGCTACTTTTCAATATTTTTCTATATTGCACCTAGTTTCCCCATGTAATGTGCTACGTCATGAAGCAAGCAAACGTCTAGAAACAGATCTTACTTTTTCATTTCGTATATGGTAGTTTCTATCCTCTCCAGAGAATGAAATAATGAAGGAAATACAATACTTCAGCCATCATCTGTAATAATTATAGTTTAATATCCCATTTAGAATAACTACAAAACACTACTTTATCTACAGTCCAGATGCAAGGAATACACCAGCAGGCTACTTAGTCTAACATTTTCATATGTGGTGTTAACATTGTTATTCATTTATATAATTATTTCAGTATCTCCTAACTCTTCATCAGATGGGAGATCGATTTTGCTTGGATCTATGAGGTTTTTGTCTATCAGTGGTAAGCCTAACTTTTCTCTTCTGTGGAGCTGTAAGAAAGCTTCCCTCACTGACCATTGTTTGCTTCTGTAACATACATAATTGGAATTTTTGTTAGTATTTCTAAATAAATATTGAACACTAAAAACACTTGTTTTCAGCTAGTTAACACATTCACGATATCATGCGCCACCAGTGGTACGTTTGCATGTTTTCTGTTGGACGTCGTGAGCCACCTGTAGTACACAGCACCCATAATATAAAACTGAACCTCATATCTCCAGTCCTATATGAAAGCATTTATTTTGTATGGATGGCTATAATAAAGTCATGCCTTCCATCATGTACCACTGGTGGAGCATGGATACCATATCCAAAGGACAACTGAATTAGAAAAAATGTACATGATTAAATCACTTTATATTTTAAAATTACATCTAGAGACTAGCATTAAATGTATCATTGTGAGTAACTGAAGCAAAAAAATAATTGAGACTTCTTTCATACATAAAAAACAACAACTTTCATTTGATTATTATTATTTAATTCATAGTGTGAACCACCAATGGCACATGATGACCAAAGATTAAATGGGTATAGAAAGGATGTCATGTACCACTCAAGAGAAAGCTGTCAATGCAGTCATTCAACATAACATAAGGCCATAAAATTAGCAGTATCTAAAACAGAGTTCACAATAAGGCTTTACGTTCCTATTGCATAATTAGAGAAATCATGTCATGAATGTGTTAAAGAACAAGCTTTGTTACACAACGTCAGCTCACATTTTATACTAATATCTACATTACTAAAAACTGTTTAACCTCAGGATCATCAATGACATCCACGTAGAATCAACTGGCTTTTTAAGAGCATTTCTCTAAATTATAAATGCACCATATTGCTTGTAGGTCTATGATTTTGTTGGTTGCACAAGTTGCACACACAAAAAATATTGCAAGTAATTCCACCATTGAAGGCTAGGATTACCTAGATATTTTACTTAGACAAAAATTATTTTACCCAATTGTTTCTTCAGTCCTTTATCTTAGTTCTGTTACAAGTAAAAACGTAAAGTTAATATTCAACAAACTCCTACCACCACGTATCGATGTGTATCACACCAGCCTATGATCTAATGGTCCTAATGCTGTAGTTCTCCACCAATAAAGTGACACAATCTCCATGAAAAGTAATCCCTGTCCGTACTAGCATATGATCATAGTGGGAAGTAGTGCAAAGAAGTAATAATCTGAAATACATTTTCACATAAGGAAAATGTTAACATTAGAAATGTAACTTAGCTATAATCCCTCATTAAAGATGGTGGAGGAGGCTGGTGCTGATCAATTAAAAAGATAAGCTCCTTTCTCAAATAGCAACAGAAAGGGAAAGCCCATGCAGTATGACTTCCACAAGACTGGGAATCACCAAGTGAAGCATTGGTGAGAGACCTCAACTTTCTTGAGCAGGGAATATGTTTTGCTTAATGAGTTATTATTGTTAAGTTATTGTGATAGTAGAACAAAGGATATCAGGAAAATCCAATGCTGATGGTTATGTGTCACTGAGGTAGGCTGAATGTTAAAATGCCTAGAATGGCTGAGGCTTTATGCAATTTCGTCTAAGTCAAATACTTACATGAGATAGATACTATTGTGGAAGGAAAAAGGGCCCTCATTTGCATCTCAAAGCTATTTTTCAAGCAACTGCTGTTGAGATTTTACACATGCCACTAGCCTTGAACTATCTCCCACTTACATCATGTGTTTTGACTTAAACTGTGCTAATACATGATGTAATGGTCAAGTAACAATAGCTCTCCACCAGTTGGAAGGTGATACATCCTCCATATACAGTAGATACACATTAGCATTTGCACTCAAAACTAACTTCATTCTTAGACCAGGCAGTAGTAATATGCACCAGTAGTGGGGAGGAATGATTAAAAGGTGTGAAGAGAGTAAGCAGCTATGGAAGATGCACTTTCAGGTAAAGGAAATGTTAACTTCCAAAATAATCCACTTAACTCTTTGCACATAGCAGTTAGAATCCCACTCTGATGTGTTGGAGAAGCTAGTGCAAATGAGAAAATCTAGATGAGCTCCCTTAAGAGAAGGCATCAGAAGTAGATAGCCCTTGGAGCATGAAAACCATATAGAGGGGGCTTACTAGAGGAGTAACACTTATGGGAAAATGTGTCCTCCTCTGATAGGGTACACTTTTCACTCAAATGGAAATATGAAAGGAAGCAAGCAAAAATGAATTAATGTGTTGCAAGGATGGGCAGAAAAAATACATGACCAACCATGCATTTGCATACAATAGATTGGATGGACAGGAGGTGTAGTGTGGCTAAGGCAATAATGATGTTTGGTATGTGTTCTGCTGTACAATTTACTCACCATATATACAGAAAGGAGGACTAAGGTTCCTTCCTGTCTCCCAAAGAGAACATTTTGACCCATTCGGCTGGTCAAAACCACCAGAACTCTCTCTGGAGGGATTGCAATACCAATGAGTCATTCACTTCAGCAGCTAGGAACTGGGAATGGCAAGGGTCTCTTGTGCTTCATTCAAAGATAGAGGCAACTCACACTAGGAAGACTCCAGAGAAGTGCCTCGACCCAATCAGAATTAACCAATGTAAAGGTCTTTTACTGGGGAAAGTGCAATGGGTTATCATGAAACATATTTTGAAAAGCTGCCATGTGCAAGCCAGGGAAGTGGGCAGGCACTCCCCTGATAGGCTTTACACTTTCTGTTACTTTTACTGGGGAAAGTGCAATGGGTTATCATGAAACATATTTTGAAAAGCTGCCATGTGCAAGCCAGGGAAGTGGGCAGGCACTCCCCTGATAGGCTCTACACTTTCTGTTACTGATGCAGGTATAGAAAAGTAAGTATACTATATCAAGCAACACCAGCCATTGGATAGGTTCCAAGTTGGAGATGAGAAACTATTATCAAAAGTGGGTAAATAAATAAATGAGATACTTACTCAATTCAAATTGGTGACTGGGTTAGAAGTCTAAATGGAAATGAAACTGCTAATAAATCATGAAGAAGATGTGTTGTGCATTGTCCACATTCTCTGTCTAAGATTTTGTCCAATGGTCACAAAACATCAAGGGACAAATATGATGAAAAGTGACATGACAGAGTCAGCGAGTAGTGGACTAAAAATCCCTGGATGAGGAGGGGGGGAAATACAGTAATAATAGGCACTTTCAAGCATACCAAAAGGGAGCTCCATGTGTCATGAAACATCAGATTACCCAAACAAAGCAAGAAAAATGACCAGGATCAGTACAACCACTGCAGGCAGGAAACAATACAAGGGAAATGGACCCATTTCGCCCCAAAACTTCCCATTAGTAGGTCAGAGTGGTCAAAGAACAAAGGTAACATGATTTATGGAATAGAGTATGGGAGGCATATAGGGCATAAACATTGGAATAGAGATGACCTCAAACCAGAAGGAGAAGAAAAGATGCCTTCAACAAAAGGTAAGAGAAGGAATGGGTGGTCAAGGATTCAAATACAAACAGAGTCTGAGTGAAAATGTAAAAAACTAAAAGAAAGTCCCAATCAGGCAAATAAACTGGAGCAGAAGAAAGAAGGTAGAAGTGCAGGGGAAGAAAAGATGGAACCATTGGAAAAAGGCAGCTTACAAGACCACAAAATATCCTACCATGGTGTGGACTGACAATCTCGGTCAAACAGCCTGGTAAAGAAGTTTAAATGATAAGCAAAAGAAGAGTGGTCCTGAGGCAGAGAGTGCCTAATGGATCAATAGCAAGAAACATACCACCTGCAACTGTAAGCCATGTGAAAGGGATCGTGGAAAAAAAGGAGGATGATAGGGAATGATGCTAAGACAAAAAAAATCCTAGCATGGGAACTAAAGTCAGAAGGAGGAGGAAAGAATAAAACTGCAGCATGAAAGCACAGAATAAAGATTAAAAAGAAACAGAGGACATAGAAGAAAGAGAAAACATAGTACAAACCCCACACAATCTGCAAAGGGAGATAGGAATGATGAGTTCCTCAATGGTGAACAATGAGACCAGAGCAAAACCAGATTGTGGAAAGAACTGGACAAAAATGTTGACCTGATGGACAGGCTCAGAAATGAAGAATGCACAGGAGACAGAGGAACCATTAATGGTGAAATTTGGTGGTAACATTTTCCACAGACAAAGAAGTCTCAGCAGTCAAAAACATGGAAGAAGCTGTGAGGAGTTTTGAGACATTACAATGTGCAAACAACCATGATAGAGGACATTAACTAGTCTCATTCCAGATGAAGCAGCAGAAACATGAATAGGCAGGTTGAATAAAAACATGAAAAGTTACCCTAACACAGCTATTAGCACTGTTCAAAAATGAATAAGTGAGAAATGGAATTATAAATCTCACTAAAGTCAAAAATGAAGAATAAGAATGCACTGAAAGAAGAAATAGTCAAAAAGACAGTAAATATGATGAAAAAGCTTACTAAATCAAATTAATTACAAAAGTCATGCAAAATCTTTCAAAACTGAACAGCAAAATTAAAGACATCTGTTAACGGCAGTGCCAAGTTTAAAAATGATATTAATTTTGAGTGCAGGTGCTTATGGTGTTCCTATTAATGGAAGGCTATTGCCATATGATGATTACATCATGTACTAGCTCAGTTCACATGAAAACACATGATTTAGGTGGGTAATAATTCAAGATTAGTGGTGGGCATAAAATCTGAACAACATGCATGGGAAAAGTAACTAGTATGTGCAGAGAAGTGGACTGTTTTGGAAAGAATGGTATCAGTGTAAAGATTCAAGTCAAATGGAGTAATATCCTTGGAGCAAATGAGCCACCACAACATAGAGGGAAGTAAAAATGAATGGAGAGGAACAAGGGCAAAATTAGAGAAGAGAGAAGACAGAGATAACAAATGCCATAGCTCTCATACTAGGGAAGAATAAGAATGTTTTACAAATATTTCCTTATAAAATAAAGAACTTAAAACTTAAATAATACTAACCTTTGATTTATATTCTACATTCTGATGCTGAGTTTGTTCATGTACATTAATAAAAATAATTTAATTAAATTTTGAATTTAACTCTGTGAAAGGTTGTGACATGCACAATTTGACCTACCTGAGGTTAATCATGTGGTACATTTAATGCTTGGAGACGGCTTGAATGGGTAATGAAGAAAAACTTTAATATAAGTTTAACATAACAGCAAATGTACAACGTTTCAACAAGGTTTTGTCATCATCAAAATGAGAAAATGCCTGAAGAAGAATGTATGGACCTCAGGACTGTTTTGTTTATGCAGTCATTGTTGTAAGCAGTAACACAAGGACAAAATATGGCAGCTAGAGAAAATGAAGTTGCAATCAGGTGGGTGAAACAATGTGCAACTAGGATAAAACTAAAGCAGGATTACATAAAAAAAAGGAAATCAAAGCAACTAGAAATTCAAAAAGCACAGCAAAAACATGTCTGAACACAGGCAGTGGCAGGGAAAGAATGAACCTATGATCATGTGTTGGTACTCACAGCAATTACTGTGCATGGAGGTTGAATCACACTCCTGTTGGTGGAGAGTTAAACCATCATAATGACTATGTCATTGGCTGGTCCAATACATATAGACACATGTAGGGGTGAAGTCTGTTTAAGTTATGTGACATGTGCAGGACATTTCACAGCCATTGCACATGAGGTAATAGCTATTAGTTATGCAGAAGGTAAGTAGCATTTCTAAAATTATTCAATATGATGTAACTTGTGGACCACACCAGCAATAAATTGTACAAAAACAAGTTGATAATTCAAGGGTTATCAAAGCTAACTAGAAAAATGAATAGTTTTAATATATTTTTTACAGAGAAAGAAAAGATGGGCAAAAACAAAAATTATTACTGATTCTCCCTATCTCAGGTAACTAAGCTTAAAAAGATGTGAGATCCCTTACTATGAACTTAAGAAGTGCAATTTTTTAAGGTGATATTCTCAGATTAACATTGTATGGATGCTGTTAATTGATGTGTACTCCTATTTTTTACATAACAAACTATCATTAATTAACAATGTTTCATTAACCCAAACCAGTTTTACTCAATTACTCCGTATATATACTTATGATCTGATGAAAGATATTTCAATAAATATATTCATCCAACCCTAAACAGGATTCCCAGCAATGTCTGCTGCTACCAGCCTTTAAAATAATGGCTAATTTGACAAATTACAGGCTGAAACTGACTGAAATATAGAATATTTCCAGCAAAACCTTTTGTGAAGGTGATATATTGAAAGTCTTAGAAACAAATATGTTTCAAACATATGTTGTCTTTTGCTTTCTACTAAATAGTTGAGGGTAATTTTTCTTACTGACAATATTCATGAATCATTGGTCACAGTGAGTATCTCCTTCAGGGCATATGTATATAGGTACAATTAAAAACTAAATTTTACACTTTAAATGAAGAGCATGAAATTATATTTCTATAAATATACACTTTTTACAGGCTGAACTTTAAAAACAGGCTGTTACACACTCTGAACAATTATACAAGTTTTAACATATCACTGGGGGGCTTGCTGAAATACAAAAAGAGTGTACAAAATTCAGTTTACAACCTGGAAAAAAAAAATGAAAGGAACACACACCTGAAGTCAGGCATATACATGAGAACAAAACCACCTCCCACTAGACACACGGTTATTCCCATAAAACAGCATGTACGATATGTTGATCTGTCATCTTCCTTGGATTCAACACTCCATCCATAGCTGACCCAGTTCTAAGTAAGATGATAAAACATACATACACAAAACAAATTATTATACTAGATGTTTTTCTGAATTCCAAAAAACAAGATAACTAACCAGTATTCCTTTTTAGATATGAAATGTAATGAAAATTTGCCACTATACTCATAAGATAAAAGGATTATATTACTTATGTGTTCTGATAAAAGTTTAGTGTTGTAATCACATAACATTAAAAATACCAACAACAATCCCCATCTTTTAATTTCTATTAAGCCCAGTATATACACTGCAGAAAACAAAGGTAAATTAAAATTTAGTTATAAAAACACATAATAACATTTATCAGCTCATTTTTTATGCAAGTCCTATCTGATGGTATGTCATGTAATCATAAGTGCAAATGATTGGTCATTCAGTTTATGCTTGTAAGTGAACAATTGACAGAGATGGCTTTATATTTTTTAAAGATCATGATATTATGAAATAATTTAGATATCATAAATAGCAAGGGTTGCCTGGTACCGATATAGGATACTTAAAATAACAGTCTGATAAATCGTGGAAATATTTTAGACCACTTCTCTGAAAGAGCTCTTTCCAGGACATCTTTAGTGTCTAGTCATTAGATGGGACACATCTCCCAACATTCCACACATGCTTGATGTGACTGAAGTCCAATAACATTGTAAACCTCTATTTGCTCAATATTCCTACTCTTCAAGGAATGTGTTAATGTAAGGGACAGACTGTCAAGTTATCATCCATTAGGTTAAAGTGAAATCCAAATGGAGCAACACATAGCAGCTAATGGGTTGCAGGATTGGTCTCCATAATATTAATGGCATTAACCTTTACTGAATCAGAGTGGTTTCATCGATATTGCTTGGTTTTTTTTTCCTTCTCACAATGGAAATACTAAAACAAGTTACATGACACATGAATAATCTTAATATACTATATCTAGTTCTGGCTCACAAAAATTCACGTAATTTAATTTAGTTTTAATGTTTTTTATGCTTGAAATGTCAACAAATTTGTTGTGAGATGCTGTCTTGAAAAATAATAAAATAATTCCTTCTGTCAAAGAATTTCAATTTTTTTATTGTTGATCAGATTGAGCAGAAAGTTCCATTTTGTATATCCAGTCAGGTTCAAGTTAATTGATATTTATTAACATGTTTCTTTCGATACTTTGCCAACTGCAGTAGTCACCACTTCAGCTATAAACTGTAAAAAACACTGCAGAAACTGTCAAAGTTTTATTGGTACTCTAGGACCTAACCATGAAAATGACATCAGGTCAGACTAAGTAACAATATTTATGCTAATAATGTTCTTGACCAAGATCAGATTACATCTAATAAATATTGTTTCATTTTTAGATATTACAAGTTATTTTACTCATGCTCATTGTTTGAATATGATTATGATTAATTTAACAATAATATTGAATAAACAAGGACTTGAGTGATCACAATATTCTGATATACCTACTGTACTCTCTAAACCTAACCAGGCTTATCTAATTTCTTGTCATACAAGAAATATTCTGTAACTTTCAAACAGATAGCATTTTCATAAATTAAAAGAATGTAAAAAACTATAAATCAAAGTTAACATTTTCTTACACTGAAAATGTATTTCCAATAATACTTACCTCAGCTGACACTATAGCTATTTCTCGATCCCCAGGGTTTCCACTCTTTCCCCATCTAAGCATTGAAAACACTTGCTCCAGTCTTTATATACCTCACTCAATGGTCCTTGGCAAATTCTAATTTGAAAATTTCTCCACCAACTTCAATGCACCCTCTATCTAGGTACTGTATATAAGCACCTCATTCAGATAATGTAATCACTTTAACAAGACATAAACTGACTTTTAGTGGGGAGGTAGGGTGGGAGAGTGTCAGCAGAGGTAAGTATTATTCGAAATACATTTTCAGTTTAGAAAAATGTTAACTTCCAAAACATACTTACCTCCACTGACACTAGAATCCCACATTGAGAAGGTGGAGGGCTGGCACAGGCATGAACCCTACAGAAAGTGTCTGTATAGGACAGAAGTGTACCAATATAAAGATGGTACAAGTGTGGGGGAACCGCACTACATCTAGAACAGGTAAGCTCTTCACCAGGAACTCAGTTCTATATCAAAGGTGGAATAGAATATGAGTAATTGTCAATATAGGCCAGCCCCAAACCAGATAGCCGAGGTTCCACAACTTGGGGTTGGAATTAAGGGGTCATAGTACCTATATTCCACGTTGGTGGCTAGGGCTATTGGACTTCAATGTTATATATACTTTTGATTGGATCCCAACCTGTAGCCATAGAGACTGCCAGTGTGGGAGATGCAGAGGTGGACATTCCAGCAGACATTGAAGAAGCAGAAACCATGTTTAAGCTGGCCAATATGATGCAACAAGAAGACCTTGACAGAGTGTGGAAAGAACCATAGTTAGAATGTGGGACAACAGCCGATTCGGGGAAATAGCATACAGATGTAAACCTGTCCAGTCCTGACTGAATACATCTACTGCCAATGCTTGAAGATGAGGTATCGAAGGCCAAAACAACTGCAGTTGAGAATTCCAAGGAGCCACAAAAGCATCAATTGTTGGAGACCTGAAATGAGAGCAAATTTACTGAAAAACCTTGTGATGTAGCATCCATTCTGTCAAAAGAATTTGATTGGGTCGAGACAAGTGATCTGCAATTAAATTCATCACTCCTGGAACATGACATGCTAAAAGACTGATACAATGAGCACAACCCCAGCAGAATAGATCTAAGGTTACGAAAACAAGGGTCTCGAGAATGTGTGCCTCTTTGACAAGAAATCTGAGAAACCACCATGGAATTGTTGGAATGTATCATGACAACTTTTACCCTCAAGAGAGACAGATCTTGAACCATAGCCCAGTGTACTGCAAGGAGTTTGAGAACGTTGATATGAAGGGTAGATTTGTCTTCTCTCCAAATACCCTGGAACTCCTGACCTTGAAGATAAGCTCGCCATCCCTGAAGAGATGCATGTGTAAACAGATGGATCTTGGGACGAGGTGGTGGAATGGGTACCCCAATAGTAATGTCGTTCTGATCCAACCACCATTCACAATTGACGATGTTGCTCCTCAGTAATGAGACAAGATGATCTAAAGGATCAGAATGCATGATCCATTGGTCACACAGTGACCACAGAAAGCACTTTATATGTGCTCGTGCCCAAAGGAATGAGAGGTTTGAGGGATGCCCATATCCCCAAAAGAGAGAGAACCATTCTCGCAGTCGGAGGAGACAGAAGTAAAAGCCTAATAGCTCTTTCCATGGCTTGTAACCTGATACAGCTTGAGCTCAACTTGAGTATTGAAAAACACACCCAGATGGATGATATATTGTGTCAGTGACAGAATAGATTTCTCCCGTCTGATAAGAAAGCCCACTTTTGTTGCTTCTGAAAGGAGAATGTGAGAATGTTGTTCCACTAATTGACAGGATGTTGCCAGAAGGAGCCAGTCCTCCATATAATGATGTGTGCACAGACCCAAAAAATGCAGATGATGAGAAAAAGCTCATACAACTCTGCAGAAAACATAAGGTGCTGATGCAAGACCAAATAGTAGAGCCCTGAACTGCAGTACCTGACCATTGTGCACAAATCTGAGAAACCTTTGGGAAGATTCCTTTATGGGAATATGGAGATAAGCATTGGTAACATTAAACTTGAGTATCCAGAGCCCCGTGGAAAAGTGCTATCGTTGGTTGAGAAAAGATTCCATAGTAAAGCAAGGAGGATCAAAAAATTGGTTGAGTCGAGACATATTAATGATTGGATGCCAATCTCCTGTTTTCTTTTGTGCAACAAATAAATGGGAATAAAATCCCGGAAGAATGGAACCAACCCTCTCTACTGCCTTTTTGATTAAAAATTCTCTTATGGCCTGGGAACGAAACTCTACTTGCTGTGGATCTGTTGGAGGTAAAAAGGCAACAGGTTGAGCAGATAATAGTGGAGGTGATGTAAGTTGAATAACCAACCCTGAAGCCAGAACAGAAGTACCTATGAATCCCTGTTGAAAGAGCTCCAGTTGTTCAGAAAGTGATGTAATCATGCTCCCACTGCTCCCCTGAGCACGAGATAGTCACCAATATGTCCAAGCCAAAGATTCTTGAGAACAGGGATGGACTCTATTATGGGAACCAATAGACATGAGAACTGAAGGAGGAGGTCAGGAAACACTACAAACCAACACTCTCAAATCAGCACCAGAAAGGCAAAAAGCTAATGATGATAAAGAAGAATGTAAAAGAGCTGAATCAATTCGTGATTCCAACTTCTCTGGAACTCTGGCAAGCCACAAAAGGAGCTTCCCGTAACTCCCTAAGGGCAGAAGATGTTAAACGAACATTTTCTAACAAGGCATCACTACCCAGTAAATTCCAACAAAGTCCCCAACTCATCTTCAAATTACTGAGTGGAACAGTGATAGGTTTCCAACAAAAGTTGAATCAAAGATAAATACCTCAGGACAGTAGTGCGAGTAAGATGAATCTAAGAAAACAGTGATGTGTTCAAAGTAATTACAGGTCCAAAAGGGGGTCCATCTGTTGAGGATCTAAATATACCTCCTCCTGGCAGTGAAAAGCCAAAGCATGCTGTCTGGATAAACATATCTATCCCATCTCGTAACTGAGCAGCAAATCTCCCAACATGAACAGCAATATCAGAAGGAGAAAGAAAAAACAAGTAGTCACTAGCTGTCCTTTCCGTCAACAACGATGGAGGAGAGTGAAATGCACTAGTAACCAACTGAAGAAAAGAGGCTGGAGGAGGCTGAACAAGAGGATCCTTTGTTGAGGTTGAACTAGTAAAAGAAGGAGCCAGAAAAAGTGAGTCTAAATTCTCTCCAGCTGGTTTCAAGTCATTTGCAAAAGCCGCCTCAGAACCCCCCAGAGAGACACCTTCATTCCACATATATGTCTCCATCTTACAACGGATAATATCACTGACAGCCCCCCCTGGCTGTTGACAAACATCAGATAGCAGAGGTGGAAGAGAAGAGGTCTGGTTGGCCTTCGTAGTAGAAACATTAATTCAGGAATTCATACCCATAGGGTTTTTTTTTAATTAATTAATTTATAAATATAGGGAAAGATATAACTGTAGTCACACCAACTACATTCAAAGTCGCAACGTAAATTATGTGAATAATCACAAGACTTCTGTTTATAGAAACCCATGCTGAATGCTTTGTCGAGAAAAAGTGATTGCATTAACTTAATGAGGTGCTTATATACAGTACCTAGATAGAGGGTGCATTGATGTTGTGGAGAAATTTGCAAATTAGAATTTGCTAAGGGCATTCAAGCAGGGTATATAAAGACTGGAGCAAGCATCTTCAACGACTTAGATGGGCAAAGAGTGCAAAAGATCGAGAAATAGTTATAGTGTCAGTGGAGGTAAGTATGTGTTGGAATTCCCAGATTTGGATTTGTTTATAAATTTTCTAAACTTGCCAATAGATTCTGCTATTGTCCTCTGCAGAAGCTAAATCTAATCACTTTCTTTGTAGCTATTTTTTCCAGAGCTGAGTTTCACTGATAGTTGTGTAGACATGCTGCAACATGAAATGTGGGATCAAGGTCTTATAATTATGAAACCTCAGAGAGAAGGAAAATCATGAGAGAAATAAGAATTCACTTACCTAATGATATTTAAAAAAAAATGATAATTTCTTTGCAAATAAAAATCTATGATTAGGCATAGGTGAAAAAATTATTTAAAAATTGTATTGTTTATAGGTGAGACTCCTTGGAGCTGTACAGAAATGTAAGTTGGAATATTTTTTTTTATATTTATCTTCGAGAATTACACTAAATCACAAAATAACAATTCCAAAATTTAATCGAGTTAAAATTTGTTGTAATAGGACTATAATTATTATTGTTACTTAAATATTGAAATTTGATATTCAGGTGTGCAATTGATGCCTGGAAGGTCTCACCAGTCTGTATAGAGTTAATGGTACCATTCTGCGCAATGTAAAGATTGGTACATCTGCCACTGTTTGTTCCTACCACACCATATTTCTAGCACCACCATACATTCCTGTATGAAAATGAGGTTGGATCTGGTTCCAGGTTCTTTTCTAAATGAGTATACATCTGGTATTGGACAGCAACTTTAACAAAACATTCAAAAAATTATGTTTAGTAAATGAATTATCTTAGCTTTATATTTATCATTTCTATGAATTTTCAATCTTCAAAATGATACATACATTAATATTAACTTCTGATCAGAGAGAGAACTACCTTTAGAGTGAAACTAAAAATTAATATTCCTATGCTGTTACAATGTTAAACAATATGGCCCAAGACAAAATGTGTGTGTGTTACTGGTATGTATTTTTAATTAATGATAATTTTCATAAAAATTGAGTCCACCAAAACATTATTTTAAGTGATGTAGAAAAGTTTAACAATTAAAGTGGACAATCATGCTTTTTAATAATGCCTATTATGTTTAAACTCTTTTTACCAAAGATTAGCCTTATCATGTCAATAGGCTTAAATCATTAGCTAGGTTTGATAGAAGACATGATTTTAACAATTGAAAAGTTGTTGCTTAAATTAACATTTTTTATGAAATTTCAACATTGAAATATAAGGAAAACTATACTACCGCTAAGATAACGTTAAAATCTTCAGGAGGCCACTGTACATATGACAACCATTTCATTAACACCAGAAAGTCTGGTTTACTGAAATTTTCACTGGATAATTGGACTAATGAAATTCTAAATTTACTAACCCAGATGTAAATTTAATAGTGCAGCCCTACACTGAGTATCATTTGGCATAAAGTCCATTTCTAGTTGTCTATATACCAACATGGTGTTCAATCTTAACAACAAACATGTAATTCAATCTTCGGAGTATGTATCCCATGTCTGGAGTGAGGAAAAATAGATAGATAATAGCCACCTGCTTGTGTTGTTGATTGATCTTGTTTGAGTAAACATACATATATTATGGGTTAGGCAGAAGTTCCACCCTCTTCTTACAGTGCTTTAAGACACTTGTAGTCAATTTGTAACCTATGCTATAAATGTCCAGGTTCCATTTGTCCAACAGACTTCCACTTGATTGAAACATACAAATGTTTTCTTTGAGGTTCAACCATGCTTCAAGAACAATATGATTAGCTTCCAAGTGAGAAATGAGACAAGATTATGAGAGTCAACAACATAAAGTTAAGACTGAATGACCAATCATCTTTTTCTCAAATCACAAGCCTGATTTTACAGAACTAAAATCTGAAAGAGTGACTGACATTATTTTATAAGTGGTTTTGAATTTTCATAGCTATAATGTTACAAACTTCATTTATCTTTCAACTGTTTTATGTATAGTTTTCATAATATTCATTGTATCTTAATAGATGAGTTTAAGGTAAAAATTATCAAACGTTAAGTAGATGAATCATAAAATACGTTAAACTGCATTACTGAGTGCAAATGGAACATGATTCACCCGAAGTACAATATATTTTGAGTTCATATAGACCTAAGGCCATGTTAGGTCTAATCACGAACATCACAAACATTTTACTCAGTTTATTAAACTTACCTCTAATACAAAAAGTTTTTTTTAATATTTAAATACAATGCTTTACATCCATAAACCTATCAAACAAAACTTTAAAAGAAAATAGACCATCTGCAAATATGACATAAACAAGTAAAGCAAACATTTTTTTTGTTTAAGAACAAAATCTATTAAATTGTAAGTTAATACTCAAGTTTGTCATTGTCAAACAGACAACTCACAGGAAGGCTATCTAAACCCTGACAATCTGAACACCTTAGTCAAGAACCCTTCTACCCAATGTTCTTTTGCTATAGAGAAAACAAGTTTAAAAATCTAAGCCTTCCCTATAAAATATTAATACCATGAGACATTCAAATAGCCTGGCACTTTCCATCTTTGTGTAATAGTAGAACCAACTACAAACAGTACTCCAAATGGGGCCTCACTAGTCTAACATAAGGCTAGAATAACCTTATATTCTTAATTCCATGAACCTAGGTGCATCAAATCAATGCACTTGTTGTATGGTTTGTTTTATTGCATTGTCAAAAAAAAATAACTACTGGTTGAAATAGTTTGCAACATCAGAATTACTTTCTACTGATTATGTAGCTTTTGCAGACATTTTAAACATGATATTAACTAAGCTTCAAAACCTGTAAAGAACATGTCAATCACTTGTAACAGAAGTTTCAATATTTACAAGTTTTCAAGGGGTGGTACTGTAAAGCAAGACTTTAAGAATAACTTCCAGGTGATACCAACATGCAAATATTTTACTGTTTCACGTAACAATCTTCTTTTTGCTGATAGCAGATTTTTTGTTGTATTTTTTCTTTTTAAAAGCTACAGTAATATTTCTCTATTCCACTAAATCAGTTGACAAACTTGCACTCACAATCATGGTGGCTTACAGTACATTATGTAATAATTTTTGGTGGTAAGTCATGAAGAAAGTCAGAAAGAAATGCAAAAGTAGGCACAGAAACAATTGGTCAAATTCATCTGATAGGGATGGTTCAGCTGAAGTAACAGAAGCAGAAGATCAGTAATCCAGAATTTATCATCACAGGTGCACAATGGCAGTGTACCAATGACCATCAGGATGCTTCTAGTCACGACTATATTAGTTAGTAACCCCTATTACAGAATGTCACCCTTGGGAGATGTCATAAACATGGACACATGAATATATAATCCAGATGAACCAAGACACTGTCTGATGATTATTTATTTATTATATGTAAAAGTTGATCTGCTGTATAAGCCTAGGTCATTGTAATGGCAACATTGAAAAACACTTAAAACCCTAATATTTGGTTACATGCCCCAAAATTAAATTTCATTAAAAGGAAAAATCAAACTGAAAATAATTTAAATCAAAGTTCTAATTGAAGAGTTTAAAGGTGAACATTTTCCTATACCAAAAATGTATTTCCAGTAATACTTAACTCCTCTCCCACTTTAGCTTTATCCCAACAAAAGTTTATCTTCTCTGCCCACCTAAACATTCGTATGGATCTTACCTCACTTGCTCCACCCTTTATACCCCACTAATTGCCTATAGCAATTTAAATCTTGCAATTCTCTCCACCTGCATCAATGCACCCCTATACCAGATACATAAGTAAGCTCCCCGGTATTAGTTTCTATTCACTTTGAGGTGGTCCAAATTAGTAGACCCAAAACCAGCCATATTGTGGAGAGTGTGAGAGGAGATAAGTATTATTGGGAATATATTTTCTGTATATGAAAATGTTAACTTTTCAAACACACCTCTTCTCACACTTTAGCTAGAATCCCATACTGACAAGGTGGAGGGGCTGGTGAAAGCAAGATCCACACAGAAAGCATCTGCATGGAAAAAAGGGATGTAAAAATTAGAAATAGTAACAGTACACTTATGGGGTCTACACTACTTCTCGAACAGGTATGCTCTTCACCCGGACAACATGAAACCTGATTCCTGGGTGGTAAAGGCATACCGGTTATAGAGGCAAAATTCTAACCTCATTAGAAGAACATATATTTGTCCAGGTTCCAACCAGGCAGATGAGGTACGTCTCATAATTGGAATTATAGGGCTGTGGACCGCTTTATATTTGGTCTTGTTTAGTAATGTGGTATTATTATGGAACACAACCTGAAAGTTACAGAATACTGCATGTCAAGCCACCAAAGTTATGAAGAGAAGGCAAGTGACATAAAAGTGAACAAGCCCTTGCCCCAACCTGAAGAAGTGCAAAATGCATCATACCAAACTCTGAATTATGGGACATGTTACACCTCATTCAACCTGAAAACAGAGATTACCCAGCCTGAGATTAAGAACCAAAATCCTAACTCCCTAACCTGAAAGGCAACACGCCCTGCTCCTGGAATTACCAGGAGGATGTGGAACAAACTTAAGTCCGATTAATGGTATAGGAATTGATACTCTGCATGTGGAATTATGAGGAGTTGAGGACTCTCTTCATCAAAATTAAAAGAATGACAAAAAAGAAGGGCCATGCTCAACTCAACTGGATTGCAAAGAGTCATCACTGGACTGGAATGATGAGGATGCTTCCGCATAGGCTGGTCCTGCTCCTAAAGTTACATCTGGGAAAACTATCCAGGCTTATTGGTAGAAGAACACCCAGCTTCACCCTCTTTTCCTTTAGTGGAATAATGAGTTCAAGCATTACTCTGTCCACCACTCCAGCAACTGGAAACTTGGAGTGCTAATGACTCTCAAGCTCCACAAGGAGAAATGGGGGGAGGGTACTACTCGCATTGGGAAGTCCCAAGGAACGATGCTCCGGAGACAGTGTAATAGGTGAGCCATGTTACCCATTTTGAAAAGCAAATTGCCCCCTATTTATTCAATCTAGGGATGGGCAAAATTCCCTTAAGATTTACTCCTGATAGTCCATAAGTGGTGGTCCAGTAGTGTATTTTTCTGTGTTATAATTATTTATCACCCTGAAAGTGTGCAAGATGGTTTTATATAACACCCCATCTCAACAGAGCTTGTTGCTACCAGGAATTTATTATTTTTTTAAATTAGTCAACTGGTAGCTAGTGTGGATTTGTAATAAGTATACCTGACCAGGAAACAACCGCCACAGAGTGGGATCCAAATGAAAATGACAAAAGGGTTGCTGAAAAAGAATAGAAATAAACAAAAAAGAAATGAAGGCATTCACCTCTTTTACAAATTAGCTGGGCGTGGAGAATAGCAATGGGAGGTAGCCAAAAACCTTCTGATGAGGCAACCACCAAATCATGTAAATAATGAGATATAAATGTACTAGGCTTGGTCCATGTACCAGCCTGAAGTTTTGGAAAGAAAGGACGTATCAGGATCTAACAGAACATAAGTGGAATGGTAAAGAGTCTTGTGAACATGAATCTCAAACACATTTGAATATCGATGTCCGTTAGTCAACAAGAGAAGCAAATAAGTCTTAAACAAAAGGTGATATAGGGAACATGATGACCAGGGTTCAAAGAGTGGATGAGATAAGGCATGGAGAACCACCAAGATATCCCTATTAGGAATCTGGAAAGGATGTAGAGGACTGATAACTCAAAAAGATTTCAGAAACATGGACAAAACCAGGGACTCAAAAACTTTAGATCTCCCCGAAAAAAATGAAAAGTAGCTGACAAAACTGCCTTATAAAAACAAATGGATAAAAGTGCCAAGTCTTTGTCAAATAACCATATCAGAATGCATTAAGAAACATGCAGCACAGTAGGATGACAAGAATTAAAACCATGTCAGAAAAACCACTGATGATAAGCAAGCCATTTCCATTGATAAAAATCCAATGAAGAATGCCAAATGGACCTCGTTAATAAAGATACCATCCGAGAGATCAATCCCTGATGTCATGCAACAGACTGCATAAAAGCCAGGTGTGAAGCTGGAGAATGGTGATCACCAGATGGAGAATGTCTGACTGAGGCTGACATAAGAGGGATGGCCAGAGAGAAAGTGGAAGAGGTTGGCACTCCTCAAGATACTGAAGGAGTGGAAACTAAGGCTGACCCATCCAATATGGTGCCACCAAAAGAACTTGACAGGACGAGGAGTGAATCAGTGTAAGAACCATAGATAACAGATGAATTGGAGGGAACATGCAAAGATGAAAACCTGTCCAATCCTGGCTGAGAGCATCTATGCCCAAAGCCCAAGGGGGAGGGACAGGAGACCAAAAGGATGAGAACTGGGCATTCCAGTGAGTGGAGAAAGCATCAATCTGAGGCAGCCCAAGACAAGAACACATCCAATGAAAAACTTGTGGATGAAGCATCCATTCTGTGGGAAGAACTCTGTTGGGACAAGTTAATTGATTGGCCAATAAATTCATAACACCTAGAACATGACAAGCAAGGAGAACAATCTTATGATTGTGGGCCCAAAAGAGAAGATCCAATATCTGAAAACAAAGAGACCTGGAATGAGTGCTCCCTTACTTGGAAATGTAAGAGGCCAAGTGGAATTGTCTGAGTGAAGCATTACCACCTTCCTTCACAACAATTCAAGAGTTCAAGACATATCTCACCGAATTGCTGGAAGCTATAAAAGACTGAAGCAGAGAGAAGATTCCTCATCTGTCCAGAGGCCCTTGAATTCCATATCCCTTACACAAGCTTCCCATCCTTGGAGAGAAGCATCCGTGAAAGGATGTATCTCTGGATGTGGGGGTGGAAAAGGAACACCTACTGTTGTGTTGTCCCTGTCCAACCACCAGCCAAGATTGAGCAGGCTAGAGCCCAACAGGGTCACCAGACAATCCAGTGCATTCATGCAAATGTTCCATTGGTCTCGTAATGACCAATGAAGGGAAGCCATATCAGCCCAACCCAAAGGAACAAGTGATTCCAAGGATGCCCACATCCCCAAAATAGATAGAACTGCATGTGCTGGTGGAGAAGGCAACAACTGTATTAAAAGAATAATCCATTCCATGGCCTGAAGGCATAGAGGAGAAGGTTGGGCCTGACTGAGATGTGAATTGAAAAATGCCCTTAAATGGATGAGTTACTGTGTGTGAGTAAGAGCAGACTTCTCCGGTTTGATGAGAAACCCAGCTCTTACAGCTTCAGATAAAAGAGCTCAAGTGTGAAGCTCTGCCAAGTGGCAGAAAGGACCGAGAAAAAGCCAGTCATCCATATAATACCCAATAAGTGGAGATGATGTGAAAAGGATACGACTTTCCAGCAAAGACATATGGGGCAGATACTATGCTGAAAGGTAGGTAGAGCGAGAAACTGAAAACCTGTCTCTTGTGCACAAAACAGAGATAATGACATGAAGACTCCGCGATCGGAATATGAATATAGGCATCGGCAACATCAAGCTTTGTCATCCATAGACCAGGTGCAAAATGCCACAAGGAAGGAAAGTATTGACTCCATGGTAAACCGAGGAGGATGGAGGTAACAATTAAGATGAGAAAGATTGATGATAGGTCAGCAATCGCTTGTCTTCTTTGGTAATACAAACCAACAGGAATAAAACCCTTAAGAAAGAAGTTGACACCCACTATGGCCTCTTTGTGCAGAAGATCCTGGATGGCTTGTGCTCAATGACTGGATGTAAGACAATCCTTAGGAAGGGGAAAGACAACCAATAGGATAGAAAATGGAGGAGATGTGAAATGAAGGACACAGGATGTGTCCAAATTCTTACCAGTCCGCCAATGATTCCCCATAAACACAGCCTCTGAGCCAAGAGAAGAAACATTAGACCTCATGCAAGACTACACCTCTGCATATGAGGAGTTGGACATCTGCAGGAAGGGGGCCTACCCCAACACTCAGGCAACACTAGACTCCAGAAGTGGCAGATTAGGAGCACTAGGAGACTTGATGTCAGAGACATGAACATGAGAATTCACATCTGAAACATCTCAGAATTTCTTTTTTGAAAATAAACAATAAACACAAAACCAATAAGACAAGTTTAAAAAAAAAATCATCCAAAGTGTAGGTATAACTAAAGTTATACAACATGTAAGAGAAACCCACAGCAAGCACATAAAGTATTGTCTTAAAGTTATGCCATTGAGAAAAATGAACAGGAAGTAATAACAGGGAGCTTGTAGAAGGATCTGGTATAGGGGCAAATTGATGCAGGTGGATGCAATAATATAACAATCACCAATTCATAACTATTGAACTACGCAATGTATGATTTGTAAACTATTTGTAAATAAACTTGCAAAAAGCTAAAGTTTTTAAAAATAAAATTTAACATTCATGCTATATAAACTATCTAATTCATAACTCTCACATTAAACTGAAACAGCCACCATGATCACAGAAGATAACGAGATGGATGTAAAGAAAAGAGAGGGGACCATAGGGCATATTCCACTGAATTGCCAGAGCTCACTGAAGGAGATGCAAAAGGACAAGCCCAGAGGAAGAAATGATTCTATGAGAAGTTAGAGTCTCAAAAAGAGACAGAATCTCACACGTATGGAGACATGAGAGTTTTGAAAGCCAGAAGCTTTATGTCTAAAAAATGTATAGAAGATTGGACTCACCCAAAGACTATCAAATGAATCAATCATGATGTCAGAAAAACACGTAGGTTCAAGAAGTGTTGATACAAGATAATAAAACTTTAAATGCAAATGATTTGGAAAGGTCCATCTTTCGAAAGTGCTTGGGTTATAGGGTTTATATCATCTTCCCAAATGAATCAGATACTGAATGGGAGTGTGACAAGACAGCCAAAACAAGTAGACTCCTGCATGAGAACGGAGGTCATAGCAAATGATGCCTCCCAGGACCAGGATAGGGGATGCCTAATGTCCAAGATGGTGTACATTCAGACTTAATGAATCCATCCTCTGTGTCAAAGTGTTATGAAGGAATCCCAGCAACAAAGAAATCAGGTGAGCTGGGCAACTGCTGAGGAAGAAATGGGGGCAGCATGAAAAATAGGTTGGTACAACTTTCCCCAGTTGAAGTAGGGATAGATCCCCAAGATAAGAGAAGAATAAAGGGATTGCAACTCTAGAGAAAAGGAAGACTTCTGACCACAAGCCATAAAGAAGTCTGAAGTTTGGGGAGGACCAGGCAAATGATAGTCAGCCTGAAGTTGAGACAAAGAATCTGCAAAAATGCAACATTCAAGTGAGGAAGAAAAGAGGGGGAAAATCTTAGGAATTGAGATGTATTCAAGAAACTCACTGAAGAATATGTAAAAACAACAGCAAAGGACAAAGACCATTTAAGGGTGGCCTTTCCTTCTCTTTTTGATGACAACAACATACCTTCAAATATGACTAATGAGAATTGTTTTTCTATCTGTTAAATTTTTGAAGTGCCAAAATTTTAACACAGGGTTAACAACAATGGAGAATATACCAGTGAAAAAAAATCACAGAATGTGGAATAACTTCAAAATCTTGGGGTTGGATCAAAACAAGAAATCAAAGTAATACAAGAAAATAAAAACTGTATTGGAATCTTTAACTTAAATTCAATTTAGAACTAGTAACTTTTTTTACACTAAATCAAGAAAATAAAGTGAAGAAAGATAAAAAATTTGAATGTTAACTGAAAGCTAATGTAATGAGTGCCAAAATTCTATAATACATAATGAAAAAAAAAAAAAGATGACTGAACACTGCAGGAAAAAAATGAGCTTTCAATATACAAATGTTTCTGAAAGAAGAGATATAGTGAAATTATTTTTTAAACTTGTCTTAGCATATATATGAGTCTTCATCAAGAATCACCAATGAACATGTAATGTCATGCACATCTGAGTGTTTCAGACATGAAAATAGCCAAAACTTATAATGAAGTTGCCATTAAACTTAAACTAATACTTGCCAGTGAAGAAATGACAGCCAGTGACTAAAATGAAATATGTTTAAAATATAGGAGCTAACTTACATGGTCAAAAACTATTAATACAGTTATAATAATACAAAGAAAATATGATACATATATATATGTATATCCAGGTTAATGAGAAAAACATTGCAGACCCTCTGTTAGACAAAATCAAGTATGCCTGGTATAAGTTTAAGCATTGTTCACCCAAATTTGTTTTTCAAGTAGTAATAAAATAAATCTTATATTAACATGCAAGATTATATGATACATTTCTTTAAGAATCTAATTGTATTCTTTGAGCATGTTGATTTTCAAATGTCTAAGAGGCTGTTAAAATGAGCTGCATACAATTATATGTATCTAGACCACTTCCAGATGTAAACAGCATGATAGCTGCCATTCTGTTTGATTTGTTTTTGAAAAAGTATTAATTAATTACAAATGAAAGCTAATCTTTCAAGGTTTAATATTCAATTTGTTTCATCACTGAAATGAAAAACATATGAGGAAAACTGTATGCCCTCTTCAGATCTCTTCAAGCTTCACCAGGTGCAGATTTAACGTGGGCTAACATTAGATTCACCCTATTGATAAAAATTTTAAACTTCTTATCTGACACTGAGTCAATATGAAGTGGTACAAAATGCAATT
This sequence comes from Limulus polyphemus, assembly GCF_000517525.1. Lineage (NCBI taxonomy): Eukaryota > Metazoa > Arthropoda > Merostomata > Xiphosura > Limulidae > Limulus > Limulus polyphemus. The sequence goes on along the minus strand of NW_013669540.1, from coordinate 4,107 downwards.
TTTGTGCTTTATACATATTGGCTATTGACTTTGATATTTTATAAACTTAAAATGTTTGCAAAGCCCCTATTATGGAACAGCCTTTCAATTTCAAACTGAACTGGACTCAAGAGATAGTAGAAAAGCATCAAGTGAAAATATAACCACAACTTTTCAAAATTTGATCCACAGGCATATAAGTCATATACATTCCAAATAAATCTCTGTTTAAAAAGTGCTTTGCAATACAAATTACATGCCTAATCTGTTGAACTTAATTTCAAATTCAAGGTGAATAAGCAGAAATAGTATGTCAAAAATTGAAAAATAATATTTCGCCAAAAAAGTAATAACAATAATAATGTTAGATCTTATAAATTATAATATTCAAAAACACAATTTACACTAATCATCATACACCATTACCGCTATCCCATAACGGCGTAACTTATGTTCCAGTACTCACGTTAGTGGTATTGGTAATAATAGTATTGTAAATGTAATAACTGTGGCGTTAGCTTAGTCCTACCTTTTCAAGTTCAGACTTAACGTTTGCAAAATCTTCAGCAGTCTTCTGCTTAAAAATCTGTTCAGGAATAACGGCGGTTTCTTTGTTCTTTTTGCTTGTTGATATGAAGGAAGAACTTAGGCATGAAGACTTTTTGTAACTCCAAGTACGCAAAATAGGGAAAGTACGACAAGCAAGGTATACTCCAACCTTCCCAGACTCCATTTTCCCCAAAACCTACTAGATGATCACCACTTATAGAGGGCACTGTAAATAGATTTGTTTGTTTTTTCGTTGATAAGAGCACAGCTACACAATTGGCTATCTGTACTGTACTCACTGATGATATCCAAACACGGTTTTTAATGTTGTAAGCCTTCAGATTAACCACTGAGCCAACGGGGTGTGTGTGTGTGTATAAGTAGAGAAAGAGTAGTAAAAATAAAATCAAGCAGAATACTTCAATCGTGGTCAACACATGTAAAGCATGTAAATATCGTTTCTCTGTTTCTGCCCTCCCAGTGGCACAGCGGTATGTCTACAAACTTACAACGCTAGAATCCGGGTTTCGATACCCGTGGTGGGCAGAGCACAGATAGCCCATTGTGTAGCTTTGTGCTTAACTACAGACAAACAAACCTTCTCTGTTTCTTCTTCTATTTCTGTTTGTTTTAGAGCAGAGCCACATTTGGTTATCTACATCAGGGAATATAAACTCGGATTTTAGCGTTGTTACGTCTCCGTTTGTTAATTGATTTTTCCGTAACTTCGTTCCAACGAAACTTTAACGACACAAGTCTTTACTTAATAAAACAGGTTTATTCTTTCCGAATATAACTCT